>NC_134112.1:70082500-70202500 GCF_040939455.1 Microcebus murinus
CCTTACTAACTTCATTCATTCCAGTAGATATTGTATGTGGGACAATTTAGATGTCATGAATTCCCCTTCCACATCAACTTTCTTGATTTGCACACAATATTTGCCATAATTTGACATTTACTTATTATATAATTTGAGGTTCTAATTTTGAACTGTTGAAATTTAAAACGAGAAATATTTCTTTTGTTACACAGGAATTATGTATAACTTGTAAAATAATACTTGGTAACATTATTTTCATGTAACTTATCTACAAATGTAATAATACTCATGAAAACAAGACAGGTTCCATTTCGCTTCTCAAATATATTCCATTATCAAAGGGTTAATTTTAAGTCATGTAATTGAATAAAAATGTAAAATCCATACAATCATGTATAAGACAACTGAATTCAATAAAATATTAGGACTAATTGTGAGGTTTATTTGAATGAAGTTGCTTTTGTTTTTATATATAGTTCTTGCTTTTCTCTTTGTGATCTGTAAAATTCTCTAATTTTTTAAGGGCTCGTGGCTCCAGAATTTATTTAAAAGAGTGTGAAAGGTCAAAATATTTTCTAACCTTCTTTTACCTATGGAAGAAGGGTAAATGGGTTTAAAAAGGTTGATATTTTCAACAATGGCATCATTTTTCTTTTTGGTCATTATGATAAAGAATGTAGCTAACCATTTTCCTTTAAAAAAACATGACCCCCCAATAGTTTAATCATTTTTCTTTATCACGATCACACAATTACTATCATACTTTTTGTTATCAAAAATTGTGCAAGCTTTTCTTTTGATGAAACTCATAAATGGGTATCCTATGTTTTACTCCTAATAATTGCCCTATAATTGTGCTCCTGAAATTTTCCTCTGAACTTTTAGGTCTTAGAAAGTGAATATTTAAGAACAAGTTCAAAGTAATTTTTTTTTTTTTTTGCCTGTTTTTTGTCTTCCCTATAATGATGCTTAGCTAGGTATAGTAAACAGAAACATTTCCTTTCCAGATGATAAAATGACTAGGGCTAGACAGTTCTACCTTTATCTTCGATTTCAAAAAAGGTATGTCTTTTTAATACATAGACTTCAGTTTTGCAAATGCCCTACAATTGTTTCTCTCACGTTGGACTATTTCAGTGTCCAGGAAGAGCTTGTGATTCTAAGTTGGTGGTTTTAGTCCACCAGCCTATAGAAGCTATAATGAAGTATCTTTATACTTTTTTACTTTATGCCTTTTTACTCAATTTTATCTTATTTTTCTTCACTGTAAAAGACAGAGAAGCTATAGTCATTTGAGAAGTGATGAGAAGTTTGGTAGCTGTGGCCACACTTCAACAGCGATGTGTGATCTTGACCCTGCTAAATTTCAGTAGAATCCTATACATTGGCTACCATAAAACTACATAGTTATATTAATAATATAATGAAATGTGCACATACCCATAGTTGATTCTCCTAAGCCAGGACTGTATCTATTTCATTGCTATACTCCTGTTATAAGAAAAATGCCTAATAAATGGCAGGCCCTTAATAAATGTTGACAGAACAAATTTGAAGCAGGAATGGGAATCCCAGAGTTAACCTAGTAGTTGTTCTCAGAACCATAACCTTAGCATGGTAGGCCAGAGGAAGATGCGTTGTCCCTGTGTCAGCATGAGCACTAGAAACAGTATATGTTTCATTGATCATACTCTCTGAAAGACACATTTCCATTCCAGTGTTAGAGAATCACAATAAAGAAAACCTGTTGAAAGAGATGTCTGGTCTTCTATTCATTCTACTAGATCATCACTTGAATGGATTAGTTGTCTAGGCTATGCACACTGGATATTGCATACATATTTATTAGCCTAAATATGTGTTTGGTGTGGGAGATTTTTAAACACCTTTTCCCCCCTCACTTTCCACATTCAATTCCTCACCATGCCTGGTTGGGAAAGTGGATTCCAGAGCCAGAAGACCTGGGTTCAAGTCTTTTCTCTACCACTGACAAGCAGTTTGCCTTTGGGAAAATGATCTACCTTCTCTGTGCTTTAGTTTCTTGAACTATATAACAGACAAAAAGATAGTACTTGACTCATAGCGTTCGTATGAGGACTGAGTTATAAATATGTAAAGTACTTAAAACAGCACTTACAACAGCACCATACAGGTGTGATTTATTTATATATCTAATCTACCTTTTTCAGTTCAACCTCATGGCCATTGTCTTATATGACTCTCACATCATTCCAGATGGGACTGATCTCCTTGCCTCTAAGGTCTTTTGTTCTTAACTGTCCTTCAAACAGTTACTAGGTTAATGCATGCTATTAATTCTGCATTTTCCAGAGTTGCCTATCTAGAAAGCACCACTGGTACTTGCTCTCACTGACTTCTCATCAAAACTCCAGGAAGTTCTCTGGCTTTAGTAGTTTTCTAAATATTCATAATATTAATAATTTTCTTTTACTCAGCCTCCTACCCATTTGCCCAACCCCTGGACTGCAGCCAACCTGATTCTTAATAATTTCCAATATTCAACACGCCTTTTCTCATCTCCATAACTTTGCATTTGTCCTGATCGTGAGAACATACATCAGTGTTAACTTCAATTCACATGGTAAGACAATTAAAAAATTCTCCTCTGTGAAACTTTTTCTGATTCTTTCAATCCCCACCTCCTTGCCCCATCCATAATAACACTTATCACACTATAGTTGAACTATTAATTTACATCTTCCTAAAGTGAAGTTTGGGAGCAAGATCAATATATATTACCCAAGGTTGTATTTCAAACCCCACCATGATTGGCAATTGAATGATTATTGAATGAATGAATTTGTGCCTGTATGACTTTCCTAATGGTCAGCTTAATTATGATGTGCCATCATTGCAATTGATCAATTATTTGCTTTAATCAAGGTAAACATTTAAATCCTGTAAAGCAAAATTTTATAGCACCTAAAATTGTATGCTTTCAGGCTTGTCAAGAGTAATTCCTTAGAGGCAGTACAGTGTGCTTCTCAGAGTGGGGTCCCTGGACCAGCAGCATCAGAATTACCTAGAGACTTTATTAGTAATGGAAAGTTTTGGTTCTCTCCCCAGACATCCTAAATCAGAAACTCTGGGGGTGAGACCCATAAATCTGCATGCTAATTAGCCTCCCAAGTGATTCTCATACACTCTTGAGTTTGAGGACTATGGGAATAATTAAACTCTGGAGCCATACTGCCTGGGTTCAATTACCAGCTTTACCCATTATTAGCGATTAGACAGAACATTTCTTAACCTCTCTGCGTCTCAACTTCTTCATCTATAAAATGAGAATGATAATAATTAGGGTTGTTATGACAATTAAATTAGTTAATACACAGAAAGTACTTACCACAGTGCTTAATCAGTTAATGACACTTAATAAGTATTAGCTCTTATTCTTACAAAATCACTATCCTCATGAAATTTATTCCCTATGGGGTATTCTTCATATTTTCTCATTCTTTTGATTTCATACCCAGAATCTATTTTCATGCTGGTCGATACAACTACTAATAAGTTTGATGAGAAAATGGGACTTCCAGTTCACTAGGGGCCATTTACCTCCTCACACAAGTCCACAATCACGTCCGAGATTCTGTGAATCAATATGTTCTATTTTAATTAATTGGTTCATGGTCTAATAAATGGTGTTTTGAGTTTTTGCAACTTGTCTTAATAGTTTTATAAGAAATTATTTCCTAATATCTCTTTTCTTCAATAATTTTTTCTTGATAATAGTGACTGCTTATCAAAATGAATACCACTTTAAAAATTGAAGATATTTCAAATATAAAAACTCCAAAATGCACAATTGTCTAAAAAAATTTATGTAAGAAAACATTTGATTTAGGCAGACTATTTTGAAACATTCGTTTTCAAGAAAATAAGATGCTCTGCTATTCTGACTTCTATTAGCTAGATTCTATCCACTATTTTAATATCTTCCAAATATTTAGCAGGATTTCAGTCTTGGAATTCTTAAAGTGACAAAACATATAGCAACAAACTTTTATGGAATGATAATTATTAATAGAAGTATTTTGCCTTCATTACTAGTTTAAAAATTACATTTATACTTGTTTTTCTTTGTAATATTATTCAGAGTTAGGGCTGCTATTTTGCTTTTTATTATCTTGAGTAGAAGGATAATTATGTACATGATACAAACACATGTGTTCATATGCACAAGACAAAAAAACCTGTTTAAATTGTTTTAAAATGTGTATGTATATAAGCAGTTGTCCTAATCAGCCTTAGTGGAAATATTTAAATATTTGAAGTAGTCCAATGGCCTGACATGCAATCTTGTGTCCAGTGTTTCATATATTTAGTTTCAGAAAACTTCAGGTAAGGTATTTCCTAGCTTTCATAGAAATCTTTGTCATTCTTTGAAAAGACATTCACTTTGCTGATATTGTAGCACACTGTAAGATTTGTGATTCATAGAGTTAATATGGAATTGCAGGCTTGTACTTTAACTATAATATTTAAATTATTTTGAATGCATCTTAACTAGAATATGATTGAAAATGAAAACCTTAAAAGAGGTAAATAATCTTATGATTAATATTGTAAGGAGATGAAAAAGGCTACAGTGAAAATACCCTCTGAATAGCACATTTAATTTTAGTTATCCCAATTTGAGAAGGCAAATTAAAGAAAGTTCCAAAAATTCAAAACGATTAAGAGAAGAGGTGACAGTAATTAATGAAGAAAGCTTGCAGGATCTCACTTGATAGAACATGGTGAAACAGTGCTTAGAGGTAGAGATGATAATTTACTGATATTTAAGGAATGTGAACAATGAGAAAGAATATGATTTTCTAAAAATATTGGTACAGTGGGAATAATTAGGGATATTAGGGATAATTTTAAGGGAAAAAAATGAAAAGAACCCAAGAAGAAAATTGGACTATGATATGAATTTATAGTTTAGGTCTATAGCACTAAAACAACCTATTTCAGTAGATGACTAATTCACCTATCAACTGATTTTTATGCCTATAAATACAATACAGGGAGTATAATAGTTTTCTAAAGAAATTCAGTAGATAAAATTAAGCCCAACTTCTTGCATCCTGAAATTCATATTCAGTAAACATACAAATAAAATTTAAATACCTTGTTTGCAAACACTTAATCACTATTTCAAACCCCCTAATAATTATAGTATTAGAATATTCCTGTATGGTAAAATGTCAATGTTAAAATAATGTTAAACAAAAAGTATTCCTCTACCTAGACAGAAAATTCCTATTGCTAATAGAAGGAATCTTGTGAGTTAATTCATTAAGAAAAAGCTTATGTCTATCTTCTTAGAAATGTATCAGACTTTATACAAGGTGTTGGTATAGAAATTTCCTATACAGGCTGTCTGATACCAGAGTCAGTGTAGGTAAAAGAGGACTGAATGTGAATTCTGAATATTTGGATCCTAATGTTGTGGCTGGGCTGCCTGAAGTGAGCCATCTTCTCTATAAATTCCTATTTTCCCATATCTGTAATGGGAATAATAATATCTACCCTGCCTAACTCAGGGAGATATATGAATCATCTGGATATAATAATGTACACCAAAATGCTTAATAGGATAAAGCTCTAAATATATTAAGCTTAATTTTTGGTAAAGATTTTCATTTTGAGTAAATAGATCGTGCAAATAACTACTTTTATTTATCCAAGTTCTTTTATTCCTTAAAATAGAGAGATGAGGTTATTTTAGATTATGATAAATCTACTTTTTATATAAATTGAATGGATAAAAGTCATTTCATAGCATTAAGTCCTGTAATTTCAGTAATTAATGTATAAATTATTGCTTGAGTATTTAGAATGTTTAAATGTCTGCTTTTATCTACTATGAAATCACGTTAGTCTAAAATACTATTTTATTATATCTCGGGATTTTGTGGGTCACAAATTTTGATAGGTCTCAGCTGAAGACCTATGCTCCATTGACATCAATTGAGGGCACTGGGTGGTATTCTGCTAGTGGCTAGCCTGGTCCAGAAGGCCCTATGTGGCTTTACTTACCTCCCTAGAACTTTGACAAAGATGTCTGGAAGAATGAGTCCAGTGGGACCACTTGCCATTTCCATGTAATCACATTATTTCTTACATAAAGTTGGACTTTTTATGTGGAGGCTCAGGCTCCAGGAAGCCAAGATGGAACTGCCAGTCCTTTTGAAGATGAGTGTCAGAAATGACATGGCATAACTTCCTCCATAACCTGTTAGCCAAAGAAGTCATAGGCCAGCCCAGATTCAAAGAGAGAGAAAGTAGATCCCACCTCTTCAAAGGAAGCATGTCAAAGAACCTTTGCCCATCTTTAACTGCTACAGTGCATTTTTAAGGATTACTAAAGTATGTACTGAATGAAACTCGACTTGATTAAATTTTTCCAGGTGAATTAAGAAGACTGAAGCTTTAGTTTTAGTTACATATTTTTATCTAGTCAAATCAGTATAATTGTAATTTTAGTAGGAATAATTAAGCCAGTTATATATCTTGCTATGTGCCTTGACATAGACTAATGTTTACCGGTATAATATAAAAAGAACAGTTAAATTTATTTTATATAGTTAGGCTTATGATCAACCCATGGCATCAGTGATTATTTATCTCAAACTGTCCAAGTCTCCAAAAAAAGGCAATCTGTTCAGGCTACATAGTCAAGTCTACAAGCCTTTAAAATTATTAATAGATCAACATATAATAAGGTTTTATGTAAACATATATTTGTTACTAGTAAGAAATTAAATTATCATTAAATTGTAGAATATCAATTAAAAATAGTGTATTTTGTATCTTAACAAGAAATTTTACATTTTATTCAAGAGTGAAGGGATTTTCTGACAATAATTTAGTATACATATGTTCTTTAATGAAGGCTTCATATCACAGTTCATAATCATTAAATTATTAACTAACGTTACCTAGAACTGTATGAAAATTAAGCACTATGCTTGCTATGTATTAGGAACATTACATATATTATGTATATACATGAAATATTTATTTGGAGTGGCATAAGTGATATCAAAACTCATAGCTTGACAGCCTATAAAGTGGCTTTCTTGTTCTCCCTTCCTCAATTTTTTTCTTTTACTTTTGCAATATTAGTCACATAAATATAACACTAAACATCAGGTGTAGGGTATTTTATATTAATGGGACAAAAGCATAACTATTTTTCAGTGGAGTGATTGCTGTCTAAACCGAATATGTGAACTGTGTTCCTAACTACATAGTTGAGAGGGGAATCTTGATTAGAGTGGCTAAAATAAAAACAATCCTTTAAAATTCCTGTATTTTGTAAATTCATATGTGTATGTGTTTATTTAACCAATTAGTCATTCAACAAACTATTTACAGGCATTGGACCAAACACTGAAGGTACAAAGATGAATAAAATATGGTTTTTGTTCTTATGAGTAGAAAAGCGCAGTAAGGAGAATAATGAACATTTCTTTATCCCATGAAATGAGCACAGCTTCTGCAAAGACAAAACTATTACTACTACTATTACAAAAGTAATGATGATTTGGGCAACCACACATTGATGGGAATGGACAAATATAGAGTGTGTGGCTGTGGAGAAGCTAGCAGTGAAAAGCAGGGAATGATATTATGAAGATTCTTTTAGATCATGCTATGGAGATTGGATTTTTTTTTTCCTGCAGATAATGAAAAAACCATGAATAAATAAGCTAGCGATGGGATCTGATTTGTCATTTAGAGATTTTATTCTGGATCCATTTTAAAGTAGGAGTCAGGAAATTACAACCCACCTGTTAAATCCATCTGCCGACTTTTCTTGTAAATAAAGTTTTATTGGAATATAGCTACACACATCCTTTTACGTAGTATCTATGGCTGCTTTCCTGCTACAACAACAGAGTTGAGTAGTTCCAATGGAGACTATGTATGCATGTCCAGCCTAAAATGTTTACTATTTGACCTCTTAAATAAAAAGTTTGTTGACACTTGATCTAGAGAATTGATTGGAAAGATTTGACATTGGAGATAGAGAGAACAATTAGAAAGTGAGCAATAATGATGGCTTCCATTCAATCAATGGCAGTGGGAATCCAGAGAAGAGAAGACATCCCAAGGATGTTTAGAAGATATTAACAGACTAATAGGACTTTGTGATTGAGTAAATGAAAAATAAAGAAGAATCTAGGATGACTCTCAGGTTTTGAGCTTACGTCATTTTTTTAGACTATGGTAAAATTGGAGGGAAATAATAAATGTTTTAACACATGTCCATTTGGGAGCACATTCATATGAAATTATCTATTAGGCCCAGATTTTAGGAGAGAAGTGCAAGACATTAGATTGTAACTAAAGATAGTCTTTGTGTGGCCATTGAATGGGAAGTGTAGGAAGATTTGATGGTAAGTCAAAGAAAAAACATGGAGCACTGTGACTTCACAACAGGAAAAATGTATGCAGAGAAAAGAAATTGGGTGGAAAGAGGTTGCAGATATGACTCTTAATCATACCACATAAGAATTTATTTTATTTTTAATTTTGTATTTGTTATAGACAATGACTTAATATTTCAAAACATAAGCATATCATTACATTTAACCCAGGTTATACATAGAATTGAATTAAACCAAATATGATATAAAATCTCTTTTGGCCCCTTTTGAAAGGTGGGCAGATAGTGAATATTAGTATAAAACAAGAAAAAAAAAACCTCTCTCAAAAGGAAATAACATATCCTCAATCATCTTGACGATGGGCAGGTTTTATGGAATATCCATTTTAATGGTGGTGTTTGGGAAATGAACTAGCAACTGTATTACATCAGAGATCTATAATACATAATTATTTCCATAAGACTTAAACTGTGATTATATCTATGCTATATAAAAATCTATGTGATAAAAAGCCATGTTCCGGTATGATTCTTTTATGATTATAAACTACAAAACTTGTCATTAACTCATTCACTTCAGTTAAAACTAATTATTAATAACATGATATTTTATCAGAGAAGCTTAACATTTAGAAAATATCTTTAACATATGTTTGTTATAAAATACATCACTTTATTTATTTCAAACCTAATTTTATAATTATTATTTCAGAACTGTAGAAGTTCAGGTTTAAAACATTTAATAATTTCCCTGTGTTGTATTGTGAAGTGAAAATACCCATATATGTGAATCACACTAATAGTGATGAATTATGAAAAGTTAAAGGGCACTTAGTTGGGAAGATATAAATAATTTTACTTAACCAGTAAGATAGTGATATAATCAAGGTTAATGTAGCATATTCCTCTGCCACTAATATAATTTCATATAAATAAATGAAAGATTTTGATGAATTAGAACCATCATTTAAACACATAATAGTATCTGCATATAGTGTTATATAAATTGCAACTAAGATTAAAATAGTCTGTTTAATTGTATAAAATTCTTTTTTACTGTACTCTACTTTGCAAATGTAAAAACATGATAGAAGTTATAGCAGTTTATAGTTTATTTTCTGTTTCTTATACATACATCAGAAACTCATGATTAAAACAGGTATTAAAGAAACTATAATTATAAAGTATGTAATTTGAAATTTACTCTTTAAAAACTACTTTTTCTAGCTGCTATAAATGATGACTATACCACTTTCAGACTATGTTGTCAGAAAAGTTACCTTTACAAACTGGGGTAAAAAGGTTCATATAAAGAATAGGATATTGAAATTTTTTTTCAGAGACAAGCTTTTCTATAGTTATTTCATTTTCTGGTTTTCAGAAGTCTTGCATTAAATGAGAACCCTCAGTCGGTAGCTCCTGCATTTGCCTGTTTCTGGTGTTAATTATCTTTTGTTTGCCCTTGATAATCCTGAGGTTGGTATGCAGATGATATGAAGACTGCAGAATCATCTCAAAGTGTAAAAAACAATGGCATTGTCAATTCTGCATCACAACACTTTATAAATTATGAATGTTATCCACATTAAGGAGAGTGGTAGACTTTTAAAATTACTTCCATGAATAGATTAAATTACAAGTATTATTACATTTCATTTTATTAAGTGCATCTTAGTAGTTATTAGAGCAAATGAACATGTTCTCTCAATTACATAATAACATTAGAACTAAAAATTATGCATCAACACTCCCAGATGCATAATGGAGCATTGTATATTAATCACTCTAAACAATATTTTTGAGTTTATATAAAGGCAATTATTACCTATTGAACAATAACATTATTTTATTGGTTTATTAAAATTCAGTTTAAGAATTTCTTCTTTTATATAATAAAAAGCTCGATGTATTTTCAATTTTTATTCACAGAAATATAATGTATACAAGTAATCCAATTTACTTATGTTTGATGATGTTTATATTACTATAAAAAATAAGATTATATATATAACAGGAAGTTATTAAAATATGTCAAAGATTACATTTTCATATATAAAAACCAGTTGAAAATCATATTACTAAAAGTTTTCCTTATTCAATTTGGCAGTTATAGTTTAATATTATAATAATAATTAATAATATATATTCATGTTAGTAATAATAAATTTGGAACAAAGAGTTATAAGTTATAAATGTGATTACAATGTGCCTACATATATAGAATCAATTTGAAAGTTTTCTGCTAGTTTAAGTGACCCTTAAATATCAATTTTCATTAGAAATATATCTGTATTTCTTATTTAGTATTTATTCTGTTTATTTTGCTTTAACAAATGGTTTGGTGTAAAAGGATAATTATTATATATTATAAAAGAATGTTCTTTCAATGTTAGGAACTAAAATTTTTCTTTTCTCATATCTCAAACTATTTTGTGCAATGTTAGAATCATATTTATGTAAACAAAGCTTTTTATAAATATATTAAAAATTGAATATACCAGTTTCCAATATTAATACTACTTTGAGTGATTGCACAAACACCACTGATGCCTTTAAGTTTGGTGGGAGATAGCAATTGAATTACCATTAATTAAAATAAGTAAAACTTTAAATTTTCTGAACATCTATTGTACATGAACTTTGTTAAGAATAAATGATAACAAAACTTAATTGCCATAAATTTCTGAATCCAAATGTTTAAAATGGTAAAATGAGGTAGTATTTTACATTGGTAACTTAACTGTGTATTGTGTATTGATTTAGCAAACACCTTATTTATGATAAAAGTGAAAATTATTATTTAAAAATAAGAAAGGCAAGTATCTATAGAATAACATTATTTTCTTGATTTATTAATATTCAATTTAAGATTTACAAAGAAAAATCTTTCAACTGTATGTTTAAGTATATCCCTTGTTTAATCTTTTTACATGGAAGTACGTCTTAATCATCCTTTTTCTAAAAAAGGGCTGCTTTATTTATAAAATTTTCTAGTGCTTCTAGCAAAAAACAGAAATGTACAATATTTCAGATCAAAAAATATTCTGAGAACATATTGACAAAATAGAGTATTTTTATTACTCTTGAAAGGGATATGTCAGTGAGACGCATTTAGCCATATACTCTAGTGAACAACAAATACCATATCTAAGATATTTTTAGAATATTCATTTTTATATTTCTCTGAAAATGATACATACAATTTATATGGCATATAGCACAGTATAACTACATTTTTTTAAATCTGCTTTAATTTTTTTGTTTCCTTCCTGCTTGTGAAGATGTTTCAGATATGAAAGTGTTAATAGTGTCTTTAAAAATTACTCTTATTTAAGAAGAAAAATCATATTACTTCTTAATCTTTCTAATTCTGTTCTCGTAAGATGAACTTGGATTTGTTTCTTTAACACTGAATCCTTTTATGGAGACCTGATTTCTTTATTAATGAATTGAAGGAAAAAATGACATGAGGTTCCTAGGTAAGTACTATTAACTAAGTCACACACAATAGTAATACTGTTTCATGTAATAGAAAATAAATATTTGGCACAGTCTCCCATATATATTTTTTTAAGCAGTGATTAAGATAGCAGGTAAATAGCATGCAAAAGATTATGCAGTAGTTAGCAATTCTGTCTTTGAAACATCACTGAAAAATTTCTGCGAGGAAATGAGAGTCAGGCATAATTCACTAAAATTACACTGAACGCCTCTAGATCAATAGAGATAAATCTAGTTTTGTTGTTAAATCGATTTTCTCCTTTATAGAGATATATTGTCCTGATTGTTTTAAGAATAATTGTTTCGCTAAGGGTTTTTATGGTGATTAGGAAAAAGTAAACAAGAGAAAACTTAATGCAGCTCCTTGGCATTGCCAACATTTCAAGTTAATTTGTTAGAGATAGCAATAGTGATTTATATCATACTGGGCAATTATATTTTCCTGAAAGAAATTCAGGGAGACTGATTTCCTTTCAGAAATAAGCAACCTCTGTGTTTGTTTTACTTTTATAAAATTTTCAGATCTTGCCAATATAAATATTCACTAATGCATACTCTCTCTTCCAGCTTTTATCACTTTCCTTGATTTCTTGGCATAGATCACATTGAAAAAGTCCAGATAATTTTTTGTATTACAAAAATGTTTAGACTAGACTCAGTGACAAAGGTAGACTTCAAGGATTGCTTAAAATGGTGTTTCTGAATTATTTCTTAACCTAAATATGAGGGGCATGTGTGTGGCTGTGTGTGTTCTATCTAATTTTCAATTTTTACTAAAACAATGGATATCTTAAAATATTTCATCAATAATTATGTAAATGCAGTACAGTGTAATACTGAGATTGAAAAAAGATAGAAATTTAAGTAATAAATCATTATTATATTTTTAAAACAAATGAAGCAAAAAATATTAAATATGTTGGACTGAATGGTTGTGGTAAAACAACCAGTATAATATCTATATCTATGTTTCTATACTTATATCTATATATAAATATAAATGAGTAATAAATAAAAATGTAATTTAATTTAATTCATACATTTTATATCATTTATTATCATTTCAATAACCCTTTACAGAGAGTAAAAGTTATTTTGATGAGCAATTGTTAATTGCATTTCTTATAAGATCTTAATTTGGCAAGTTATGTGCTTTTATGAAATAATATAATTTTATAAATAATAACATCATACAATAGCATCATTTAAAAATTTTATTAAAGTCTAAAATCTAAAGTTTAATGTAAGATATTCCTTTGGGTCAATAACAATCTCATGTGTATACATTGAAGATAATTACATTTCAGATAAACAATTGCTATTTTCCCATAATAAAATATACAATGAGGTAAAGTTTTAAGTATTTAATCAGAAAGCAAATTCTATATTTTCTTCCACTTGTATAGATATATTACAAAATAGAACCAAAGGATTTAATTAACCAATACATGGATATAACATATCTTGAATTTATCAATGGTTTTGCTTTAATTATTAATAGAAATAAAAATCTTGAAATAGACTACAGCATGGCTTCTTCTGAAAATGCAAAAGAATATGCTTAGTATGCAAATTTTTATTACAAACTCCTGTTTTTTTAAATGTCAAGTAAATTTTAACCCATAACAAGATATTTAAACTCTTCTGGGAGGCAACGTTGTGTTTGTATGTGTGTGTGTGTTTGTGTGCAGGCACAAAGTTATTTTACCCATACATTTTTGGCCTTTCAATAGTTAAGCTATTGACTATTTACATATTTCATCATATATCCACAAATTTCCTTAATAATTCTTTAATAATGAGGAATGTAGAGACTGTTATGTTTAAGTAGGTCTTAAAACTTAAACCAGTTTTCCCATCAGTGAGCTAATGGTAAATAAAACCCAAGGAAGGTAAGTGAAATCAAAATAGTTGTGATTTCCAAACAGAAAATACGTTGCAAGCTAAAGACAGGAAAAGATGACAACTTCTCATGCAGGGTGTTAGTATAGGATCTGTGCATGGCATTATTGTAACACGGACATTTATGAAATGTACTTCTCTGCTGTCCTTGATGTACTGACCCTACCCCAACACTGTGTGTAGAAGAATGCTGCCAGGTAATGTTTCCTTGATTTCTTTGTAACTGATATAAATGAAAAAATTTTAAATACAGTTGTATTTAAAAATGAAACATTTAGTGAGATATGAAAGACATACTTGTAAGAAATTGGCACAAATATTTGAAAAGGAGTTTGCTCCCTTGCTACAGTACCTGGATAATACAGATGGTTACTGCTCACATTATGTTTATTAACACTTCAGGCTTTCACAGTTAAAAATAAAATTAACCCTTTAAAAAAGCTCCAAATTATTTGTGGAAAATCCACATGCCAGTGGTTACTTTTTCTCATGGAAATTCGATAAGGCCAGAAGATATGCTTTGAGGTCACAGGCCACAAGTAACCTTATACATATTAACCATTCTGCTATATATCAATGCACCAAGATTTCAGCAGTCTCTGGAACATTAAACCTTCTGTCATTCTTGTCCCTACTGAGTTTGATTCTGCTGAGGTTTAGTGGAATTATAAACACATATGAAAATATGCAGAATATATTTCTTTTTTGAAGTGATTATAATGTGATGTTTCTGCACTGCCAGCATTCATAATAAAGCAAATGTGATGTTTCAGTGCAATATGACATCTACCGTAATCTTATTAACATGTAAGCCGCATAAGACAAAAGATGCACTGTATTACCTGCTGTATTTAAAGGCATAGAACAAATAGATTTATTAATGTAAACTTTTATAATCTTTGGCAATAGACGCATGCCATCCAGGTTGGAATTCCTTGCAGTTTGCAGACACAGGTGTGTCAAATGAAGGGTTTTCATAGTTGTTAAGTTCTCTCTTACAAATAAAACAATAATATCCAAAGTAACTAAGTGTAGTTTTAAATCGATTGATCATTTTGAACACCCAAAGAAGATGAATGACAGTGAGCAACATTTACCTGACACCCTTGAATATTTCACAGAGACAAGTTGATATGAGTTTGTATAAATACTAATATTAAGCAGAATTAGCTTTGGAAAAAATAAAGAAATTGTACTGAGGTGAAAATTGTCACTGTCAGGAGAAATGAAGTTATATCAGAGAACAAGTGACATACAATTTTCTCTAGAGTGTTTTTAATAAAAATAGCTTTTCTTTGAATATTTTGAAGTCAGACATGAGAGGCAATCTGGGCGTTTGTCAGAGTTTGAGAGTGTGAAAAATTGCTGCCTTAAATCATTTAAGCTGAAAAGCAACTTCTTCCTGCTGAGATAATTTCACATTGACTTACCGTGCAAGCCCTTCAGGCATTCCCAGCTCAGAGCAGAAGTTTTCAAGGTAAAAACATAGAGCGAGAACATGGGAGAAGCTGGGACAAGGATCAGCGGCAACTCCAGGCGTTCAGGCACATCTGACTTTGATTAATTAGAGAGCTGCTTTTCTATTTCCACATGAACTGCCTGATGGAAAGGTAGAGTGGACTGAGATACACAAACTTGGAGTTGACTCTGTTAGATATCAGCAGGTTTTGACATCTTCTACCGAGCTTGCAGAATCTCTGCTAGGAGGACTAAATTGCTGAAACACACTTTTAATTTATTCATTTTCCTAATGCAGAGAAATTATCTGAACTGCAATAGATTTGATTTTCAACGGTGAATAAATCAGTTACTCTAAATGTTTAGGTTAGGATGAACAGGCAACTCTCTTGCTGCATAATGAAGGATGAATTATTTCCACTTTTGGGGAAAGTTTTTTGATATAACGATTCGTTTTTACATTTAAGTACCACTCAACATGATTCTTTCCTCTTATTTTAATGAAAAATACTTCAATATGCTGAAAATATTTTTATATTCTGCAATTTTTTATATTCAATAAATTGTTTTCTTAAACTCCCTTTATAAAATGTTAAAAATCAAAAATGTATTCCACCCTTTAATGTTCTATTGAAAATTAATTTATAAGAAAAATCACTTTAGGAATATTGCTTTTAAAGCTGCTAAATATTGAAATAATAAATATAAGCTTATAAATTTTTGAAACAACATTTATCAAAGTCTAAACTATTTTAATTTTTGTGTGAAGTTTTAAAAAATTAGATATAAATGCATTATTTTTTAAAATTATATATATTTATCAGGTAGAACATGTTTTGAAATATATAAATACATACTTAATGCATAGTCTTATTTTGATTTTTTATTTCAAAAATAAAATACTTAAAACTCAAACCCTTTGGTTTCTAGTAGGACAACTAATATTTTTTTTTAAAAAATTATTTACACATTTTCTTGAACTTCCATCATTCTGAATTATTACATAATGAAAATTCTGTTCTTTGTTTATTTGTCATGGAAATTTCTTTTTTATAGGTTTTTTTAAAAATATAGTAAATCTCATAATTGATTTCTTTTTAATCTTCACTTCCTAAATAAATCTGGCGGGATAAGTTTCAATTTCAAGCAGATTTCCAGTGACACTATCTTTGTCTTGGACCTTTAGGCTCACAAGAGTTAAGGTTCAAACGGATCCTGATCGACATTCTCGCCATTCCTGGTTTGGTGACATAAGGGATGAGCACAGGCTTGATATCAATCACTTCTAAGGTAGATTCTGAAAAGTCTTGCTGTGCATCAGCCAAAATGTAGAGTCTTTAATGAAATAATAGGATCCTTAGTTATTACCATAATTTTTTTATAGAGAAGTCCTCACATCAGACATTGTCCCCTGCCTCTGTCAATCACACATTGCAATTAACTTATTAAATTGCACTTGAATTGGATTGACTACTAGAGAGAGGAAAGTTCTTGAAAACAGATTTTTCTTTCATATCCTTCAAATACTTCTGAATCAGGGAATGTGTGATCTGGGTTTCCCTCTTATAGCAAATTAATTTTTCACTTTTGACTTAAATAGGAGAGATTTTTAAAAACTCTTTCAGTGAACTGAATAGTTACAGATCATCCACCATACCCTCCTCCCCCCCACAGGGGAAGTAGCAATTAACATGATGATTGAGATATGCTTAATGTATTAACTACTAACAATCCGATTCAATTCATTAAATATGAATTTAGCTTAAAAATAATGTGTAAGACACAAAGATGAGTAAGACATAATTCTTGCCTCCAGTAGCCTATTATTTAGTTATGGAATAAAAAAAGTAAATGGTATGTGCCAAAGAGAGGTAAAAATAAAGTTTCAAGGGAGTTCAAAGGAGAAAGAAATCGATCAACTTAGAAATTCAACAAAATATTTATAGAGTACCTGTTGGGTATCTGACACATATGACATGATTCCTGACCTCTAATAGCTCACAGTGTGGTGGTAGAAACACATGCATAAATATATGATCACAATACAAAGAATCAGGGGTATAATAAAAGTATGAACTCAGTGTCAAGGGGACAAAAGGAAACATATGAACAGAGCACTGAAGGTCCTGAGAGAACCAGAAAATGATGTCACCCTCCATAGTGGTCCTCCTTTCGGAAGGACCTCAAAGGGTTTCCAGCAGAAGAAACAGCACTAAGCAAAAGCACAGAAATGTGGGTGACCCAGGTATCCCTGGGTTATGGGGAAATGCTTATAGTGTCTGAAACAGAAACAAATATGGGAGTTGCACACATTTTTGGGGACGCCTGAGAATTGCCAACATAAAATTACACCACTTTCACTATCAGTAATTCTGAAACTACTGGTATACTCGAGGCATAATCCTGTTGATGGAAATGAAGAAACGTAAGCTGACACATTCATTAACTAGCAATGGCTAGGGCTGCGAGAAACTGAAGAACTGACCAAAAGTTTCAACACAGAGGACTTTGTGGAGGAGGGCGGCACCTGGCCAGCCTTTCCGTGCTTATTTTGGTCACAACCCATACAGTTAGGAATCACAACCAAGTTCAAGAGAAAAACAAATTGAGGGAGTGAGTGACTTCCTCCTTAGAAGGTTTGTCTTTTGATTTAGAAGGAGAAGCTTTCCCCAACAGAATTCCACTTAACCTAGTACAGGCCCAAACTGGGTCACATGTGTACCTCTAACTGCAAGGGCAATTAGAAAACCAAATACTTAACTTTCCAGCCTCTGCAGTAAATGAAGATATGGGACTAAGTGAGCCAACTTCAGTATCTGCGTTAGTAGTATCTGCTACACCGGTGCTATAGCCGGTGATGCAGGTGCTAAATCCCATTTGCTGCAATTTTCCCCAATGCATCCCGAGTTCCACTTATGTCTACCAGATCCAATTTCCTGGGAGTACTAGATACTTCCTTGTCCCCCTTCTTTCAAGTACTACTTTCTTGCCCTCCATACCATATTCCATGTTCCTCTAAGAAAGACATGATAGTAGAAAACTATGGTTCTCAGAAAGATGGAATAGCCAGATGTGCGGCTGCAATGCCACCACCCTCTTCCTTTGCTGTGTGCTGCTCCCCAGTCCTGCCCTGAAAGACGTCAAGGCAAAGATAAACAAATCCAGCATAGCGTAATGACCCTGGGGAGGGCACAGTGACCTGAACTTGAAAGAAGCCTCTTTTACTTAATAACTGAATGATTTTTCCTGAGCCTGGTTCGTTACAAAAATGCAAAAAGTGAAATGCAAAAAAGAATGGTGCCTATCTCGGATGTGATATAAGGATTAGATGAGATAATAAAGTGCTGTGCACAGAGCCTGGCATATACAATTCTTTGAAAGGTTTTAAGTTTTCTTTTTTAAAAAAAAATGTTATAATCTCCATGATGAAAATTAAATGCTCTGGACTCCAATCATAAGGTAAAAGTCAGGATGGGCACTTCTTAGTGCCAAACAGAACTACTTAGAGGTTGCCTATTGCCAACTTAATGAATCAAAAATGGCCCTCTACATTCCCTTATAAATTAATATAATTTCTCAGAAAACAAATTGTTGGTAGCGCTGGTTGAATAGCTCTAATTCTTGGCAAAAGGACTTCTGTTTTATGGCTTGTGGTTGTACTACTTGTTTCTGGTCTGTATTTGATTGGATTGATTGGGCTACATTGGGCCAGATTTCTCATGACCAGAATAGAAGCAATGAGGCCTATCTTCTCAAAGTGAGAAGTTAAATACAATGCCTTTGTGGGTGCTGAAAGTTAAGTGGTCTTTAGAGCTATAGAATTAGATAAGAACAACTTATCCTTAAAGTTGAAAAAGATTTTTAAGTCTTTTTTCTCTTTTGCTTATCAAAAAATTATAATGACTTAAAAAAATCCAAACTGATTTTTGAATTTGAGCTTTATTTTGTTAGGCTATTTATGAAGAAGTTCTAATACACTTTTAATTATGGATTTATTTTTATTTACCCTGATCAATGATAATTTTAGAATAATTTATAAAAATATGTCATAAAGGGCTAAAAAAATGGCTGAGGAACTAGAAGTAAAGGAAAGATGAAGGTAAGATACCAGTAAAGCTATGGGCCAGACAAGAATCTAGAAATGAATTTCCTCTGGTTTCTACATTTGCTAGAAGTGAATGACAAATGTAGCTCTGAGCTTCTGAAAAGCCAGTGCAAAGAGAGGAATATGATGAGTTTTAAGTTTTTCGGTGTCCATAAAATAAATGCCTTTTGTAAGCAGCAGAGCATTTTGTGAATCTGAATCTGGGAGTTTTATTTTCAAAGAGTTCCAAAAATTTCTCCACCAGCAGGAACAACAAATTCTTCATGACATTTTTGGTGAAATGTTGTAAATGTAAAGCTGAGTGCCATCTCTGAGCCTTTGTCTCTGGTAACTCAGCAGCTTTTCCTTCCCTACACCATCTCTACTTAAAGATCATCAGTATGTTACTCAACTTATGAATCAAGTTTATAACTGATACAGTATCTTTCAAAGCAGTGATTGTTCCTTATTTTGTTGATTACCAAAGTAAAATATTGTCAGGAGACTTCTGTAGACTTATATTTGAGTCTTACAAAGAGAAAAATATTCTGACTAGGCTGCCGAGTTAAATAAACAAGCATTGTCAAATTATTAATCAAAGGAGGGAATAGGGCCTTAGGAAATTATTCTCCTGACTGTGATCTCTCCACTTTCTAACTTTCTAAATTTTTCTCTTGCAAGGATAGACATAAAGAAATCTTAAGGGATACAAACTGATTATGGAAACCCAGTCTTAAGTTTTCCACTGTTGCAACTATCATCAGTTTACTATTTTCACTTTTCATATAGTTTCCTTGGCTTAAACATAAAGGCTACAACAAGCTCATCATTGTAAATAGACATTTCATCAACTTCATGCTGTTCCTAATCAGTGTTTTCTAAGGGTCTTTTCCCAAATCTTTTACATTGTTATATATTTTCATATGTTCTCTTTGCACCCTACATGTCTCTTTTGTAATTAATTACAACTTCAGTTAATTACTTACTTAGGCTCTGTCCTCCTGTAAGATTATAAATCCCATGTCTCCTTTGCTGCAGTCCCCAGTTCCTAGAAAAGCCTGGTTAATCAAAGGTGCTCCACAAACATTTGCTAGGAATACAAGCGTGAGGGAGCAGATGAAGCGAAGCAACACACTTTCCATATGGAGCTTTCAAAACAACATTTTGATTTTAGATGAATCTCACATCTATTTTGCCCAGCTTTATTTCGTTTTTCAAGTCTATGCACTTTGAGGGCAATTGCACTCACATGTTTCCATTAATCTACACTCTATTCAGGATGCTTGGAAAAGCTTGTTTGATGTCCCAGAAATGTCACAAACAAAACAAAACAACACATTCTTTTATGGGTAGCATTTTGTTACTATTTTTTCCTTTTAGGAATAAAGCTAATATTAATAGAACTGTTTTGTTCTCAGGTGACAGCCATCTTAAACCTGAATTGCATCTAACTTTTAATTATTTTTCGAGGTTCTCAGCATCCAAGCTGAGAGCATTGGGAGGAAAACTACTCCACATATTTATAATTCACAGAAAATTAAAGGGGGATGTACATATTTTTAATCTGTTTTCGTCGAGGTTATTGAGTTTTCAGTTTATCTGAACATGGATAGATACCGAGTTTTATAATTTTAGATGAAAGCAGAACTGCTGCCTACTCATCTCTTATAAATTTTGTATTTCCTACCCTCATATACAGCCACCTGAACTTTTTCTTATAACATTTATAAAATCTACATAAAACATTCTTCTTACCACACGATATCCTCTCCATCACACAAATAGTCTTTCTTAGCATGTTAGACAGCACAAGTTGTCTTCCAAAGTCTGTTCTTTTTTTCCCTTGGTAATCACGACCCCTGATTTTTAGTTAAACAATAGGTAAGACTAAATAACCCAGCCTCCCGTGTGTTCAAGAGGAATGCATTTTGACCAATAGGACTAATTTAAAATGTCGTTTATGATTTCCACAAATTTTTCCCAAAGGAAGAAGGAGTCATTCCCTTTCTGGCTACCATCTTGCCTGCTGGTTGGAATGCAGCACAAATCCCCACTCTGGATTACCTACCCCTAGACTTATTTTATGTGATAGAGAAGTAAATTGCTTTTTTGTTTTTGCCATTGATGTATTTGGTTTCTGGATTTGATACACAAATCTAGTAAAAATAAATAAATAAAAACAACCCTAGGAAATAATTAAAAAAGAGAAATATGATTTAAATGATAGGCAAGTATTATCTGTTATATTATCCATCATTGGTAAAGGTAAAAGATTCTAGAATTTTTGAGGTAATTTGTTAATGTTTTCATCACTTTTTCTTTTAATTATTCCCTATATATGTCAGTAAGGAAGAGTTTCACTGTATGTATCATGATTTTTCTGTCCTTCAAAGGAGAGAAGGAAAAAGAACACAATTTATGATTGGAGTATCAAGACATTTTAACCTAACAGTCACACTAAACTTTATTTATTCAAATTTGTTTTGCATTTTATTGTATATATTTTCATCCTTAATTATTTTCCACTTGCATTCTTATTAACCTTTAGTCACCTTCCGTGGGGGAAGATCAGGAAATAAATATTTTGATGATGACCTGATGTATCAAATTAAATGAGGAGACTCCCTCTTTCATTTAGACTGCCTTCGCTAAGGCCAAGAGGCAGGTTATAAAGAGGTGATTCCTGAAGGACAAAAAAAAATCTTTTCATTATCTACTAGAATATATTTTAGGGCAAATGTGTAAAAATATGCACAGACTAATTAATAAGC
The DNA here is from genome assembly GCF_040939455.1 of Microcebus murinus. Classification (NCBI taxonomy): domain Eukaryota; kingdom Metazoa; phylum Chordata; class Mammalia; order Primates; family Cheirogaleidae; genus Microcebus; species Microcebus murinus. The sequence goes on from NC_134112.1 coordinate 70,104,606, forward strand.
ATTAATTGTAAATTAAACTCATTCTGGTTGAATACAAAAGATCTTCTCCCCTAATAAAGTTAAAAGATGTTCTTATGAAGCAAGAAAAAGTGGTTATCCTGCCCGCGAGGGTCTCGTATGATCAGACTGCCTCATCATCACCCATCCAGGGTTACGGGGGGAACAGAGATTTCAGCAGTATATTCAAAAACTGACTTTTACTTACATTAAATAATTGAAATGATTAAATAGGGTGATATTCCAGGAATGTTTTTGCTCATATATTCATCATGAAATGGGATTATTTGTACATAGGCAAATTTGGCAGCAACATAGAGGTCATAATACGCATTTTCATATTGGCTGGACATAAAAGCTCTCTCACAAACAGGGATTTATACACTAGGCAAAATAACTCTAAGTAAATCTCTGATGTATCTCTCCTCTCTATTTCTCTCTCCCTTTCTCTCTTCCTGCCTACAACTTTTTTCTTTATTTATATAAGGTCTATAAAAGAATGATCTGTACCTGGAGTGGGCCAAGTTCTGTGAATCCTTTCTGATTGCAGAGCTGCTGTTGAGTGATAGCTCTTTTGTTGGTACTTCTTAGTTTCCAAGCCTGAAAAATGGGCTTGAAAAAGAAAAGATGTAAAATCCAGTATATTACACTAATCTCATTATTTCAAGATAACACATATTGAAAGAGCAATATATTATAATTCATGTTCTAACCAGAATAAATCAAACACGAGACTCATTGGATACATGAGAAATAGAAGACTCCACATGCTTTAACAATTAATTTGGCAACTGGGTAATTGATCTATGTTTTTAGATCTGTGAGTCATTACCTGGTTTTTATCAAGTGTGCTCCCTGCTCAGTTTTAGGCAATGCCTGAATATGAAACAGTAAAGGCCAATGAGTAAAAATATGGTAATGTGGCAGAAGGTTGATCAAATATTTTTAGGAGTCATTTTAGAATTAAGAAAAGCAAAGAACTCTCCATAAAGTCGACCATTAAAATTATATAGAGGTGAAATAAAAACATTTTTACACTTGCAAACGTCCAAATAATTTTTGTTTTGAGCACCTTGTCTTAGTCCATTTGTCAGGCTGCTATATCAAAATGCCTAAGACTACATAATTTATAATGAACAGAAATTTATTTTCTTACAGTTCTTGAGGCTGGGAAGTCCAAGATCAAAATGCTGGTAGATTTGGTGTCTGATAAGGGCTTCCATGGTGATGCCTTGATGGTTACATGCTTCAGAGGGTAGGCATGCTTTGTCCTTACAGGGCAGAAGCCTGAAGGGCAAATAGGCCAAATTCCCTCCATCATGCCTTTTTTCAAAGGCCTTTATCTGATCATGAGGGCTCTGCCTCCTTCCAAAGGTCCCCCTTTTCAACAACATTGCATTGTGGATTGAATTTTGAACACATGTATTTTAGAGAACACATTCAGACCATGGCACACCCCTTTCAGATGAAGGCATTGAAGGATCTTCTTCACCTATTAATAGGGGCTCCTCTTCTACAAAGGACAATAGGAGGGACAAAATTAGATTCTCTGATGGGTTTGATTGTGCATAGAATCATACTAAAAAGCATTGGTTAGAGTTGTTGAAGTGTGGGGGAAAATTTAGACATAGATTTAAGAATGCAAACACAAAATAATTGTGCAATAAGTAACCAAAAGAAAATAATTTTTAAATTTCACAAAACAAGATTACATGTTAGCAATTCTGAAACTATTTTATATGTATAGCATTGAACAAATACATTATATAAATTGTAGATGGCAGATATTACAATGGAAGCTAGATTTCTCACTGTCAAAGAAAAAACATAAACAAGTAAGGGGGAAAGACTATCATGAACTCTGTGGTGCTGGGTTAGATATGGAGATGTTAGCAAAAACTATATATGCAGATACATAGATATAGAAATGATTATGCATGAGTTCATATACATATATACCCTCTCTACCTATTTATACTGAATTAGCCAAGAAGCAGTGCCATTGCATAGCCATAAGCATACCTAGCACTTAGATCCAGATTTCTAAATGCCACACTCTCATAAAAGAAATCAAAGCTCCTCAAAGAAATGGATGATTCTAGAAACAGAGCAAGGAAAATACAAAATGCACTTTTGCATCTTTTAGTGCCATAAAGTAAAGAAATACTCAAAACCCCAAAATATGGGGACATGTTAAATGTAGGTTTTTAGGAGCCAACCTAAAAAACTTTCCCAGTGGCAAAAGCTGAAATAATTTGAGCAACAAAATTAATAACTATAATATTTGCTTACAACCTAAACTATAAATATCCACCTGTACACGCTGCTATAAATAAATGAGGGAGAAGTTACAAATTTTCCCTATAGAAAATTTCAAATAAGAAATATAGAAAGTGTGGGAAATACAAAATCATCGTTAGTATGCTACAGTAGTAACTGCTGTGGGCACTGATAAATGTTAAAATTAGTAGATGAAGCTTTAAGGAAAGACAGAATATTTGCATAGCCCCAAAGTATCTTCCCCCAAATATGCATTAATTGCTGTGGTGATTTTTAACATGGGCCCATAAATTGGCACAACTCTCTCCATGAGGTGGCGCTTAATTCCCCCTCTGTTGAGGATGGGATGAATTTAGTGATTGATTTCTAATAGAGTATGGAAAGTGAAAAACAGTAACTTTACAGTGCAGAAACCTAGCAGATACTTCTTTAAATAATCAAAGTTACCATCACTGGTAATAAGTCATGTTGGTGTCATGTCTCACCTGTGATGATGTGACGAAAAGGGCAGTTCACCAAGTGGGAGCTCACCAGCTCACAAAGCTCACCAATTTATTTCCTCAGTATAAGTACAAGAAAGTGTCACACAAACATAAACTAAGGCACATTCTGTAAGATGATTGATCAATATTCTCCAAAAGTCTTAAAACATGACAAACAAGAAAACTAAGGAAATGTCACAAACTTGAGGAGATTAAGGCCATGTGACAAGTAAAGCCAATGCAGTACAGAAGCCTTTGGATCCTGGAATAGAAAAAGGATGTTACTGGGGAAACTGATGAAATCTGTATAAATTCCAGACTTTATTTAATAGAATTGTACCAACGTTCATTTCTTAGGTTTGACTATGGTTATGTAAGATATTATTATAACATTAGGGGAAGTTGGGTGAAGGGTATATAAGAACTATCTGTAGTACAGATTATACTACATTTGGAACTCTTCTGTCAATGTACAATTTCTTTCAAAATAAAATGATTTTTAAAAAATGCATACAAAAGTTGAAATAGAACTTCATTTGTAGGATGAGAGCAGAAAGGGGTGTAAAAAACCAAACTCCTCATATACTATATAAGAAGTAAATCATTTTTGCATAGAAATTGTAGTCTCCATATATTAGTTAGACATGTGGAGTTAAATGCGAGATATTAAGCCCAATATCTCGCAAGTGGGAAGTGGGATCAGGAAAAGAGGGCAGTGAGCTGTCTTTTAAAATTATTATTATAAGTCTTTCAGCACAACTTAGCTTTTATAAGAGAGTACATATATTGATATGATTTTAAAGAATCAAAATAATTTTAGCATTAAGAATAGTCCAGCAGATTCTTAAGGACCCTGGATCAAAGATCCTTTGAAGTGCCAAGACAAGACAGCAGCTACCATCAACAGTTAGTGGGTGTAAGACTCACAGCCTCCCAAGATATAGTAACATCCAGCACTGATGAGCACAAACACACTGCACTCTTTAAAAGTCATTTCGTATGATGTTGCAAAAGTCAGTTACCCAGAAATGTTTTGAAGCTCATGAAAATCAAAATGCCTTAGAAATATAAGAGATCCTTTAAAAGTTTGACATTCTGCCTTCTATTACATAACATGGCTAAGTTCAACAGGAATCTATAAGCATAAAAAGTATATCAGATGCATGCAAAAGGGAGATAAAAGCAAAACAAATAACTAGAAAAAGAAACGTTTTCCCCTAGGAAGACTAGGATTAAGGCTTTCAGGAAATTATGTGCTATGGATTTTGGTGGCATATATTACTGGGAGGAAGAGGGGGCTGGCAAAGCTTTAATCTCAAGTTCATGTTTTTTTTTTTTTTTTTTTTTTTTTTAGCCTTTCCATTCGTTTTCACTCTTTCTGTTCCCAGTTATCATTATCTACCCACCTTCTATCTTCTCCTTCTCTCCTTTTTATTTACAATTTTTCTATGTTTTTATCTTTCTTAAAGGAAGCCTCTTTTGAAGTATGCCTTTTATCTCAATGACTAACGAGAGTCACTATTAATAACAGGGACTCTGAGGTAATGGGGAACATGTACTTAATAGAACAAAAATAAGAAATCTTTAATGTAACCATAGTAATATCATTTTCCTGACAACATTTTTGATAACATTTCAGTGATTATTTAACATTATGCAAAGAAGACAATACAAGGATGTTTAGAGTTCTTTGATATTTAAAACTTTCGTGGCAAAAAAAAATACATTTGCTCATTTTACTATTAATACTATTCTATTGTTATTTTTATTTTATCATTATTTTATTATTTCATAGTTATTCTGAGTTATTACATTCCAAGAACATTTCTGAAGATAAAATAGACAGGATATTTTGAGGAATAAGAAGATGATACATGTTACTAGTTCCTAATGTGATGCTTCAATTCTTTTCCCTGTGTTTGTTTTTTATGTTTTATTGCTAGATGTATCTGTAAAGAAAGGCTAGAGTCTTTGCCTGAAGGAAGGAGTATATGAATATGTAAATAATGCTTTAATATGATGAGATTTTCCTATTTGAATATAAATTTGATAGGCAATGTTATGTTATCCTTAAATATCAACACAGCTCAGAACCAGATGATCACATTTTGTCAACTATTTCTAAATTCCATTTGCAACTGTGTGATTTACTTATAAAGTATGCAGAGATTGAGACATGAAAACTAAGTAACCTTCTTTATTTAATGAAAGCTAGACCTTTTTGCCTCATGTATTTTATTAAGCATAGTTGAATACTAAACAAATGAAATTTAAGAACAGGTAGACACCTTATTTTAGATGATCAATACTGCATAGGTTCTTATATTTTAAGTTTTTTCTCAGAGTATAATTAATTTACTAAGGGTGTGCCTACTTTTTATTTTTTAATTGAAAGATAAAATTATAGGTATTTATTGAGTACAATATGATATTTTGAAGTATATATACATCATGGAATGCTTAAATCTAGCTTACTAACAAATGCATCATCTCATATAATTATCATTTTTGTGATAGGAACACCTAGCATCCATTCTTTTAACATGTTTGAGGATGCCTAATTTCTTTATCCAAAGATTGAGGAAATCCTCTTTAGGATTTTCTATTAAGAAAAAAGTATTCATAGTAAACATTATTTTTAAAAAATCATTATACTACTAAGAAAACACACTGGACTATAGGAATCTAGGTAGCACTTATATTCTCTACTTATCAAGAGAGAATTCATGAAGGTCCCTGAGAATTTGGCCTTGGTAAAGAAAATCATGAATAGCACTCAAACGCATAAATAAAAAAGAAGGTTGAACAAGGATTTCAGCATTGAGAATAAGGCAGGGAAACAGTGCAGATGAACAGTAAGAAGCCTGCATTGAATTATGCTGGGAATGTTGGTATGGAACAAAGAGAAGTACTTTTTAGCATCATATCTCTGTTTGAAAGTGATCAACCAATAAAAATGGGAAAGATACCCGACAGTGCACTTTGTGTTGGCAAATGTCCTGACAATGTAGTGGAGGGAAAAAAAACAAAAAACAAAAAAAACGAATTCTTCAAATTTAAATTAGAAGTTAGTGACTAGAATGACAGAGGTGGATTAGGGCTCAGTCAGTCAACTAGTTCATGCCATTGCTTAACTTGATATAAGCAAGTCATCCAAAGTCAGCCAGCTAGTCTATTTTAAAATCTCCTATAAAATATGCTTCCCATTCTCCCTTCCCAATCGTATGGAGTATTAATAAATAGCTCCAGAGCATGAAGGCCTGTTTATTGAAAAAATATGATCTCAAGGTTAAGAGAAAGAAATGCCCTAGATAGTATGATAATCATACCTGATGTAACTTTGCAAGCACTGTAGAGCTTATCACATAATCTATTAAAAGAGGTATTTTCATCTAGTTGTGTACATTTAAATATTATTTAATGTTGCTGTTACTTAAAAATGTATCTGTAACTTTTACCTTTACTTTGAACTTTAGATTTATACATCCAGGTCTATATTTAATATCTCCATTTATATTTCTAATGCTCATCTTACTGCTAGCATGTCAAAGAGTGAAAGCCTGCATACATTCTTACACATACACACACACACACACACACAAGCCCACACTTGCATGCATAGTTGGCTTCTATAGTCTTGCTATCTTAGTTAATGGCAACTCTACTTTGAGTTGATCAGGTCAAAAGTCTTGTGGTCATCCTTTCAATCAGGAAAGCCTTTTGGCTCAATCTTTTAAACAAAGTCAAATTCCCACCACTTCTCATCACCTCCATTGCTAGTTTCCTCAAAGCCACCATCGTCTTTTACACATTCAATTCCCATAACTTCCTATCTTCTCTTCCCACTTCCATGGTAGGATAGGGCACTCATTTTCTTCTTTACTGATTATAATCCCATTTCTCTCTTTTAGTCTGTTGTCACAAAAGCCTGATAATCTTTTTAAAACATAATTTAAATATCTTCATTTCTTTACAAAACCCTTTACTGATTGTTTATCTGGAGAGCTTCCTTGTATTGGTAGGGCCTTCTCTAACCATTCTAAATAAAGTACCAATCTCTTCCTGGCAGCTCTTGACCTTTCTACCCTGCTTTATTGCTTTGTCTCATATTTATCACTATCTGAAAAGGTTTTTGTTTAATATTTCCTATCTACCCTCATTAGAATCTAAGTTCTATAAAGGTAAAGGCAATGTCCATTTTCTTTGCTACTTTATTCTAAACACCTAGAAAAGTACTCAGATTAATAAATATTTAAATAAATAAATTTATAAAACAATCAATAACGAGAACAAGATTAAAAGGAATTGTGGCTGAAAGCTATTGTTTGATTAACTCCTGTGGATTGAATTGTGTCCCCCAAAAAGAGATGTTTATGTCCTAACCCCTGGTACCTGTGAATGTGACCTTATTTATAAATAGGGTCTTTGGAGATGTAATCAAGTTAAGATGAGGTCATACTGTTAATAAATTAGGGTGGGCCCTAATCCAATGACTCCTGTCCTTAAAGAAGAGACAAATTTGGACACAGACATACAGAGAGGAGTATGCCAGGTGAAGGAGGAGACAGAGATTGTAATGATACAGCTATAAGCCAAGAAATGCCAAAAATTGCTCATAGCTACCCATCAGAAGATAGAATAAGCAAGGATGGATCCTCCTGAAAGGCGTAAGAGACATGGTTTTGCTAACAACTTGGTTTCAGACTCTTAGCACCCATAACTGTGAGACAATCAACTTTCGTTGCTTTAAACCACACAGTTTATCATAACTTGTTATGACAGCACTAAGAAATTAGTATGTGAATGTTATGCTCTCTTTCATCAACTTCTAGAATATTGGAAGTTCATAAAATCTTTAAATGGAAGATTTTAATTAAATATTTTAAAGATCTTTTGTACAGGAAAATGTAAATTGTGCTTGACCAACAGTTGTGGTCTTAGGTCTTGATTGCTCATCAAACTCATAAGACAAAATAGACTTCACTCACTCTAACAATAGGCTTCAGATATCCTCTAAGAAAAGATATAGAATAGCCAACCCCATATGTACAGGAACAGCAGAACAGAGGCTTATGATCCCAGATACAGCTTCCAAATGTGAAATCTCTTCAAATTGGAGCATACATAATCACAGGAGGTGAGCTCTAGCGTGTATGCACCACCTTATCTCAGAGAAGCCATCCACCAGCTTTTCTACCTTACTGGACTCGTAATCCTCCCAGAGGTATATCATTAAAATCTCATCTCAGCAAATTACTCATCAATTATAGATTACTCCTAAACAGGTTATTCAATAACCAGTCTAGAAACCCTAGTACAGGTGTGCCATTTATTATATATTAACATCAGCAGGACTCATTTACCTTGGATCCGGCATACACTAACATACTATCAGTGGTCGTGTTCAAGGGAGGAGTCAACCAAGGGCCAATTCCTTAGATGTCCTTGACACTAGAGGAAAGGCAACAGATCAGTTAATAACCCTTTCCAGCCACAGAAGATAATGTATAGCTTAGAAATATAATATTTCCCAAAATTATCTAGATATACTAATAAGAAATATTTCTTTCTTTCCTGTAGCACATTGTATATTTCAAAGCACTTACATATAACCACGTTTTTTCTCAACAACTCACTGAGGCAAAATGGAACACTTGTGATCTTCTTTACTGATTGCAGTCCCCCAAATCAAAATATCAGCAGTACCTTTTGAATGGTCTTTATACCAAATTTTCTAATGCCTATTTTTAGGAGCCTACTGGTAATGATTAAAGTCAAATTAGGAATGTTTAGATGCACTCTCAAATATTGAGGACAAACCTTATAATAAAAATAGTAAGCTCTGGTAATCATTTCTTAACTCCACTTTAGATATCCATCACTGGAATGTCATTACTGCCATTGAATGCAGTATTGTGTTTGATGCATTTTCCTATCTAACTCTGAATAGCTCTTAAACCGAATCTAAGCAATAGAACAACCTAATCTTTGAAATTTTGCCAGTCATTAAATGAAATTATTCGATCATCGTAAACTCCATAGTCTTAAACAAAAATTAGGTAGCCAAATGTGCTAAATTGTTCCATAGGAAATTATTAATAATACAGTCATAATTAATAAAATATCAGTAATATAATAATACAAAAATCTGTCTTATGTTAATCAAAACAATGCAGAATCTTCAGAGAGATCATATTCTATTTCTTCATTGGAATTATGTTATAATTATTTTATGCACTGATTTTTAAATTAACACTTGCCAGTACATGCTGGTATAATAAGTTAATTCTATCTACTTTTTCCTTTTCTATAGAAAAAACCTATGTATGCATTTTTCTTTTCCTAATCTGAGAATTTTTAAAATAACTTTTAATAATACACATTCTATTAGCATGCATTATTAGTAGTTTCAGTCTGTCAGAAGGTATTGCTAATTCAGTAAAATTATTACATGCAATATAGCAAACACTTTAGTTTGAGATAGCTCTCATTATCTTCTTTATTAAACAAATATTTATTGAACACTTGTTATGTGCCAAAAAGAGTAAGTGCTAGATGTTCGCAACAAGGATAAATAAAACATAATTACTCTATGGTTCATAATCTGATAGAAAATAAGCTTTAATGTGTGAAGTCCTTAAGATGTACAAATTGCTATAGTATCATTATAATCATTTGCTTTGCAGTATTTTCTGGAGGTAGTTTTGAAATTATAAAATGTTTTCTAATCTGACATTTTCAATATGGGACATAGTATTAGGAAAGTTACTATAAAAATGAAGTTCCCTGGTTAAATAATTTTGAAATCTCAGCATACTATATTCCAGAGTATATTATTCCTTCAATTGTTATGAGAAGTATTTCAATTAAAAAAACTTGTTTGTCTCATTGGTTTTAAATTTATTTGATTTTAGATAAATTTTTTTCACATATTATTTGGCACAATCCTAGAGATCTGATGTTTTGCAAAACACAATTTGATCTATTCTAATAGATACTGATAAATTTCTTTGATTTAAAAATTAAGCTTAAATTATATTATTTCCAAAAATATTTATTTATAAGCTTGATAAATCTGACTCCTTAATAGCTATCTACTGGAAAATACCTCTCTTGCATGATAATACATCAGGGTTAGTGTATTCTTATTCAGGTTAGTGTATTCTTTCATTCCCCCCATCTTTAGTAATGATAGAAAAGTTGCCAAATACTTCACAATATAGCCAGGGGGAAATCATCTTGAAGCATATTTATTAATTTGTTAAGTTCACAAATATTTATTATGACTTTTCTGCCTTGGGTTCTATGTTAGGCAGTGGAGACATAAGGGAGAACCAAATGAAAAAAGTTCCTGCACTTGTGAAGTTTACAGCTAGTACAGACATTTATTCGATAATTGCACAGATATATGAATAAATTACAAACGTATAGTTTTTATGAAGGAAGGCTACCCTTCTTTATCCTGAGAAAAAATGCTTTAATGGTCTCCTTTAGTTATGTAAGAGTAAATGGAAAAATACCTGTATATGATCTTTCTTGTTCTTGGAAGAATAACTTGAGCAATGTCCCTGAGATGATTAAATATCTGGTTAGCAGGCTCTATTGTCCTGGGAAAAGAATGAAGGAAGATCTGTTATTCTTTGAGTAGCTTTAGGGCACCTTTGTTAGGGGCTTTGTAGGAAGCTGGGCAGGGTTTCTGTAGCTGGCCTCTAGAACTAGCCCTGAGCAGACATGCCCCAGGGGTGGCTAAAGGACCCACAGCTTGGAGTCCCTGAACTGCTAGATTAGTGGGCAAAAGAACAGCACAAGATCCTCAGGCCTCCTACAGTGTGAGAGTATGAGGCCTCTAAACTAAATGTTAACACTGGCAGAACTGCTAGAAAGGGGCTCTAACCCCCATACAGCTGAAGTAAGGATCAGCTAGCTGCCTCCATAGAGTTATAGAACCAGCCTTCAAAATTAATTTTTCAGTGTGAGAGTGACTTTACAGCTCACCAGCCTACACTTTCTGCCAGAGATAATTGGTCACCATGATTTTCTGAACAATGTTGTTTCTATTGCTAGAGTCTACTCTCACCACTGACACAGTCTTGAATCCTAAGACTCAAGCACATTGTGTTGCAAATCTCTATCACCTCAGACCTGTTAAGCAATAGCAATCAAAACCTGGCCATTACTACCTCTCTGGGTGAATTTGCACACAATGGAAGTGAGTAGATGACAGAGTTGGGAGTGCTTTAAGTTAGGCTACTGGCCTATTCATCTAGTGCTACTCTAAAACCAGCTTCTTTTTTTTTTTTTTTCAAATATAAAGTATAACAATGTGAGTTTTTCTTCTTCTCATTTTTTTGGTACATATTTGCCTTATTCACAAAAATATTTTTATTTTTATGAGTTTGGAGATATGAATTAGGACCTTTAGGGCAGAAAGATATGAGAAAGATACAGTTTCTGATTTTTAAAATAGGATATTTTTAGTCTAAAGAAGACAATTGCATTTAAAACCAAGCTTTATCTAGGAATAAATATTAGGTTAGTGCAAAAGTAATTGTGGCTTCAGACCATGAATTTTAAATCATTATAACTAGACTCAAACACATCTTTATTAATCAAAACAGGAACCATTACAATCAACACATTTTCCAACGAGAAATAAATTTATTTATTCCTGTAGCATAAGAGTCTGTGCTTCAGGATTCAATGAACTCATGGAAAGCAGTTTCTGTATCCTGTTGGTTGTGGAAACTTTTTCTCTGCAAAAAGTTGTTGAGATGCTTGAAGAAGTGGTAGGCTAGAAGTCAGGCAAATATGGTGGATGAGACAAAACTTCATAGCCCAATTCATTAGACTTTTGAAGCATTGGTTGTGTGACGTGTGGTCAGGAATTGTCGTGGAGAAGAATTGGGCCCTTTCTGTTGACCAATGCCTATTATAGGCGTGAAAGTTTTTGGTGCATAGGCGTGAAAGTTTTTGGTGCATCTCATTGATTTGCTGGGCATACTTCTCAGATGTAATGCTTTCTCCGGGATTCAGAAAGCTGTAGTGGATCAGACCAGCAGCCTACCCCTAAACAGTGACCACGACCTTTTTTTGGTAAAAGTTTTGCTTTGGGAAGTGTTGTCATATAAAATCCACTTTTCATTGAACATCACAATCTGATAGAGAAATGGTTGATTGTTGTTGCATACAAGAATTGAAGACAACACTTCAAAACGATTATTTATTTTATTTTGATTTTTGGCCAGCTCACAGGGCACCCACCTATCGAGCTTGTTCAATTTGCTTCAAATGCTGAATGGCTGTAGACATTGAGTTCTTTGGCAACTTCTCAAATAGTCGTATAAGGATTGACTTTGATGATTGCTCTCAATTGGTTGTTCTCAACTTCCAATGGCCAGCCGCTGTGCTCCTCATCTTCAAAGCTCTCATCTCCTTTGCAAAACTTCTTGAACGTCCAAAATCAGAGTCCAAGCAATAAAACAAAACAAAACAAAACTTCTTGAACCACCAGTGCACTGTACATTCGTTAGCAGTTCCTGGACCAAATGAGTTGTTAATGTTGCAAGTTGTCTCCACAGCTTTATGACCCATTTTGAACACCAACGAGAAAATTGCTCAAATTTGCTTTTTGTTTAACATCATTTATATAGTCTAAAATAAATATAAAATAAATGGCAAGTAATAAGTCATTAGCAAAAAAACATAAAGCGAGAAATGCACATTAAAATGATGCATCACATAACCACATTTATTTAACAAAGTATTCTAATATCAAGTGGCAAATTTCAACAATGTTAAAATCACAATTATTTTTGCACCAACCTAATACTTTATAAATAATAGCTTGTATGCATTGAATGTATCAAGCTATAAGCCTAGTGAGCTATATCATACAGTTTGACATAAAGTCCAAAACAAAGCAGAAGCTGCTCCTCTGAATCTTAAGGGAATTCAATGACAGGGAATAGATAAGTGTTCTTCACTTATCTGTCTTTGAACAGATAAGTGAAGCTGCCAGTGGCATGTGTTTCCTGTTTGTCTCTCTCTAGACTGAAGCCAGAGATAGAAGGTGTGCTGGATTGATTGAGTGGGGCTTAAATGGCAGTGCAGAGCTTGCTCCATTATCCTATTTGAGAATCTAGAAGGAGATTCCTTCTTAAGATAGCTTCACATCCATCTGGCAATGCATGATGAAAAGCTTTGAGACTATCATGGTTACACAGAGGAAGAGCCTGAGTTTAGTATGCCTAAGCTTCTCTTGGACCAGATGAGGCATCAAGGGAAACATATATCTTTGAATATCCTAGAAAAGAGGGGTTACAGAAGTCACTGAGTTGAGAGTGAGCCAATGGTTTTGCCACAGGTGCCACCACTGTAATCATGGTGGCATGTGACAATACAGCAAATGCTACAGGGGAGATAGCCAATTCCAGGGGCCAAGTGAAGAATGGAACCAAAACTCAAAAAGTTCTTCATCACTAATGAGAGACTAGTTATTTCCTAGCCAGCCAAAGTTAAATCATCAGTCACCTATATTAAAACCCCTCTGTTGAAATACTTACTGTAGTTTCTGTTTTTCTTACTAGTCTGGCCCAAATTGATAATAATCATATTTTTTGTTATTCAAAAGAAAGGTCATATATAATTCAATATTAGGCCATTTTTTTCTGGGGAAATAAAGAGATTAATATTGAAGACTAAAGTAACTAAAAAGCACTTCTCACGTATGTAATACGAGAGGCTGTATTATTGACTAGATTTATATAGCTTTGTCTTATATGTATACTTTTCAAGTTCAAAATGATTTCTCATGTTTAACATGTCTTCTTCCCTGTCCTGCATGGGGATGAAGTTCTGCCTATATGAAGAAATGCAGCTGTGTATAGATGTTTATCATGTTCACCCCATATATTCTAACATTTGTGATAAATAAGTAGCTACTTGGAAGTATATCAGCAGGTTTCATTTTACATGGTAGGACAGAAGCATGATCTAAAAATATAAAACAGTATTTATATCCCAGACTGGATAAGAGGCAAATTTAAGACTAATTTTACAATCTGACCCCAAGCAAGATAAAAATTAATGAGTAGAAATATTCTCAGCACAAAATAAATACGTCTTAAAAGGAGTGAACTTTTATTTTAAATGCCCATATTACCACTTGGTTTCACAAATGCATACCAGTTACTTGTTCTATATTCCTCTGTGCAACTGGAATACCGAAATATTTGTAAGTGGTAGGCATTTTTACAAAAAAAATAATTAAACCTTGTGTATGTTTCCGTATCATACAAATGGAAGCATACATTTGATTGATCCGATAATGATAAAAGATAAATAACACTTTCTCTGGACAGTTTATGTTTTAGATAAAGAAGGGGTATAAAACTGACCAAAATATCAAATGCTTTTGCAATGAATACAAGCAAAAAGGACACCTTACTTGAATATTGAGCTGATGCCCTAAGGGATTCAGAGGCTCTAACCTAACTAAATACAACATCCTGAAAGGTGAGAGTAGGAAAGCATGCTATTATATCTCACAGGAAACATTCTGATTCTGGTGTCTCATTCTCATGACAAAGGTGGCAACCAGAATAGAGAATAGCACAGCATGAATCCGTCCTCCTGACAAAGACAGGAAGAAGAATGGAAAATAATGCAAAGTTAGCGCCTTCTTGTTCAAATATATTGTAATCGCAGGGTCTTCCTCTCTTCCAGCAAGAATGTAAGACATTTAGTCCTGACAAAGTGTAACTGTGATATAATAATTGCTAGAACTTTAGGTGTGAGAGGGTTTCAGGGTTTGTTTTACAAATAGAAGGTGTATTGTCATTCATGAGTGTTTTCAGTTTTCCAGAAAGGATATTTTTTTTTTATTGTAAAAGAAAATATAATTGTTATACATTGGAATCTTATAGGAAGTAGAACCAAGGGTCTTCAAAATTTGCATTGTAGTAACGTTAGACTATTTGCAAAAGAAAGTAATTTATGTTGAACGAAAGAAGGGAAAAAAAATCCACTGCAAATGCTACAGTTATAATATTTGTCACTGTAGCTAATGATAGTATGGGACAAATAATATAGCTCTTTCTGTATATGTATGTATGTTCATACCATTGTGTATGTATGAACAAAAGTAAGCTAGAGATTGTAATAAAAAAAAAAAATTATAAAAGCCAAAAGAAAAACACATTGTCCCATGTTACTAAAATAATTTTAAAGGGTCAAAGCTCTATAGCTAAAGCAAACTAAAGAAATTTAAGTGTATTTTAAAATAAACTTGTGTGAAAATACTATTATCTGGGTATTTATTTCATTTACTGTAATACTCTAACCATTCCAAACCATAATTAGGGGAATTCACTGCAAAGTCAACAGGTTGTAATTATTTAAAATCTTGTGCATGTGAATTTTCAAACTTTCATTCCAAATTATTTTTTGTCATATTTATATCTTGAGCTTTCTAAATAATACTTTGAGACATTCTAGTAGTAATATGACAGGGCCTCTACATACTTCAATATATTTAACTCTTACAACACTCCTGTGAAGAAGAACCTGCTATTATTTGTGCTTTACCAATAGGAAACTAAACACATCATCACACATCTATGTGGTGGTGTAAGGGCTTAGGATAAACTTCCTTTGCTCTCTGAAGGTTTGCTGAAAATAAACTAACAAAAGGCAAATTAATAGGAGAAATGGCATACAAATGTATTGTTATTCACATGAACAGGGGCAAATCCCAGAGTGATTACCCTGCCATGCAATGGGATACATATAGTTATATATACTTCTTCTTAAGGAAAAGGGAGATGGGGAAATGTGGATGATCTTATGGGGGCTAATAAATGAATTTTAGGGGAATTCAATGTGCTTGAAGAACATAGGATGGCCTAGGAAAAAGTCTATTGAGTCCACAGAGCAGACTATGGTTTGTGACAAAAATCCATCCAAGTGTGTTGACAGACTTCAGTTTCTTCCTGAGATATCACTTCAGTTAATGAAAACTCAGGAAAGGGACTGGAGTTAATTGTTTTCTTCTTTGACAGGTCTAAACTTTAGCCAGACGTGGGAACTTCAGAGAATAACTTCATCCTGTGCTTTCGGGAAGACAAAGAATTGACAGACAGGAGGGTGGAGGTAAGGTCAGAGAGACCCTGAGGTGGCTTCTTCATTTTAGCATGTCAAAGATCCATATTTTAGGGTATCAGTTTCTAAGGCCCAACATCTCCCTGTCTAAAACTTCCCTAGAAGTTTCACATCTAAAAACTGGGTTGCTGGCTGTGAAGAGAAAAATCAAGCTATTAGCTAAATGGTAAAAGATCTCATTAAACCATTCTCCCATTTCTCGGCATAGGCCAATCCAATTAATAGTTGTGAGTCATTTCAGGAGACCCTGTTGCAGATGGGCTCTCAAACAGAAGAAAAACAAAGGTTAATGTTTGAAACAATCTATAAACCAGCTTCTTTAGAATCTAGAGCAGGGGTCCTCAAACTTTTAAACGGGGGGGGGGGGCAGTTCACTGTCCCTCAGACCGTTGGAGGGCCGTTGGAGAGTGCACCGCACATACCACACATGTGCACTGTGAGCCGGAGAGGAGTCGGCTCCTAAGCAGAACAGCCAGAGGTGGCAAAAACACCCAGAGGACCAGATAAATGTCCTCCATGGGCCGCATGTGGCCCTGGGGCATAGTTTGAAGACGCCTGGTTTAGAGGGTAGTCAGTTGAGGTGTCTAGATGTTAAATTTGAAACAGCTTTCAGTTAAAGTGAAACCAGGCAGTGGCAATCTGACAGATTTTTCTCATCTGTAGTTTGTATGACACAAGGTTGTTTATATATGGGCTTTAGCATGTTTTGCCTCAGGAAAAAGGCAGTAGCAATTTCATTAAGTTCAAGCCAGAGAAATGGAAGAAAAATTAGGAAATGTTAATGTGGAAACTTGTTGCCAGGAAAGAATTCAGAATCCAGTCCAAATACTAGGCAAATGATAAAAACTCAAAACGATGAACAGGGCTAGAATCTGATTACTAGTATACTAAAGTTTTCTTCTGAAAGGTAATTTTTCTTTCCCCTATCTCCCATTTTTACCAAAGATGCATCATAATAGAACCAATTTATTTGCAGAATAAGTTTTTATTTTATTATATTTGGCCTGATTATTTACATAAAGTACAACAAATATAGTGATAGGCCATCTACTCTTTCTAAGTTGGCTTTGCTGGAAATATCTTATAAACAATCTCATATTAGACTTTTAAAAGCCTCTAAAGCCAATCCAAGACTTTGCCAACAGACATTGATTGTAACACCTGTACAAATTGTGTGAATTCCTCTCTTCTTGAGGATCTTGGGCCCATCAGAAAGTGACACCTTTTACTTACCCCAAGATTAGGAGCACTGTAAGGGAACAATGTAGATGAGGTACTAAGCCAGTCTACTGGCTTTATAAATTCAATGTCAATTCCTCAAAAAGTCTAGTCAAATATGAAATTAAGACATTTAAGTCAAATCCTTGGTAAAATAATTAGTGTCACCAGTGTGTCTTATTGCAATAAAACAAAACAAAAACAAAAAGGACCCAGATTCTCATTGAACTTATGCAAATAACTGTATTGGCATAAAATAAGAATATCATAAATAGTTGCCAAATTCTGGATAAATCAGTTAAAGAGAAAGGTAAATGTTTCAATTTCACTCACAAATGTATGCTTTATCCAACTGCTGTAAACTATGAATAAGCTCAAAAGAGAAAAATAAACATTTTCTTGACTCTGGAAAACAAAACATTAAAAAGAATCACCAATATTTCAAATATAAAGTTGTCAAAAATCATTTCAGTACTCTATCAGTTTAATATCATGTAATTAACACTTCTACTTGATGTAGGGTTAGCAATCTTCATGAACCCATCAGTTTTTTGTTGTTGTTGTTGTTGTTGTTTTTTACTCAAGTTCTGGAGGTTTTTACTAAGTCCAATGGCATGATCTCCAACATTATTAGAAACCTATATTCAAGAGTACTTGTCAGAAATAAGATCAAGATGGTTCACTAGATACAGATAGTATGTGCTGTGCCTCCTGCATGGAGAGAAACCAGAATAGTAAGCAGATCCTAACATTCCAAACAGATCATCTAGGACAGAATGCTAGGGTTCAACAGGGAAGTGATGAGAAGCACCGAACGTGGGTAAGGAGAGGGTTCGGGGAATCTTGCCTGGCTGGGGGTTGGCAAACATTTGAGAGAAGCTCCTGGATGTGGTGAAGGAATAAGAGAAAAGCTTCCAGTGCTCCATTCTCCAAGATGAGCCTCTACACTCTTGGCTACTAAAGAATCCCCTTCGACACAAACACACACACACACACACACACACACACACACACACACACACACACACACGCAGGTTTGGGGCCTAACATAGGGAGATGTTTGGAAATTGCACAGATACATTGTTCCAGAAAGTAAACTCACACAGATCCCATAGGCACCCTATTTAGAGCAGCTTTAGCTGTGGACCATTTTGAGAGATTAGACACTGAGGGACTATGGGCACACCTGCAGGCACTGAGCAGCTCTGAAGAGGCATAGAGGAGCTCAGGCACTTCCCACACACCCCTGGAAAGGTATCCACCACCTTGCTCTGGGCTGCTGTTGAGACTGAGGCATGAGAGGACAGCATTTTCCAGTTTCTCACTCATGCTGCATTCCTGGATGGGTCCCCAATCTTTCCAGTCACAGGTCCAAGTTGCCACCTTGAGAATTTGACAGTAGGTTGTGTCCCGCCCTCAGGCTGAGTTAGGCTTGATATGGCTGCAGCCCCTACCTGGCTAAGAAGGGGCAGGGAAACCAGGCTTTCCAGCACACATCTGAGATGGTATCCACCATCCTGCAGCCAGCTGCTATGAGACAAAGTCTCAAGCAAACTGTATTCCCCACAGTTTCCTGCCAGCATACCCTGCCTGAAAAGGGCTCTGCCCCTCTGGTCATAGGTTCAAGGTGCTGTTTTGGGAGTCTAAGCTGGGCAGCACCCTGCCTTTGGGCTGAGCTCAGGCTGATGCAGCCCCACCCAGCTGAGGAGGGACAAAAGAGCCCAAGCTCTCCCACACACACCCAGGATAATTCCCACCTAGGTGTCCAACAAAAGATGAATGGGTAAAGAAAATGTGGTATATATACCCAATAAATATTATTCAACCACAAAAAGAGAATGAAATCCTATCATTTGTAGCAACATGGATAGAACTGCAGGGCATTATGTTAAGTGAAATAAACCAGGGACAGAAAGTTAAAAACTGCATGTTCTCATTCATATGAGGAAGCTAAAAAAAACCACTTGATCTCACAGAAGTAAAAAATACTAGAGGCTGGGAAAGGTAGGGGAAGGAGGTAGGAGGGAAAGATTTGTTAAAAGATATAAAATTACAGCTAGGTAGAAGGAATAAGTTCTAGTGTTCTATAGTACTGTAGGGTGACTAGAGTTAACAATATATTTTATAGTTTCACATAGCTAGAAGGAGTGCCTTGAATGTTCCCAACACTAAGAAATGATAAGTGTTTGAGATGATGGATATATTAATTACCCTGATCTGTATACATATATTGAAACAACACTATGCACCTCATGAATATTTATAAATATTGTGTGTCAATTAAAAGAAAATTTAAAAAGGGGGAGGTTCAGTCAATTGAAAAAAATTCCCCAAAACAGGATCCAAAGAGAAAAATCAGAAAGGCCTTTATTTTTTCAAGAAAAAAATTATTTTTTGATTATTTTTGCATTATTTTTCTCAATAAAAGAAATGACATACAAATTTATTAATGTGCACAAAGGGAAATCACAAAGTGATTGCCCAACCGTGCAATGGAGTTCAGATGGTTATATACCGTTCTTCTCGGGGGAAGGGAGATGGAAAAATGTGGATGAATTTTAGGGGAATTTAATGGGATTGAAGAATATACAATGGCCTGGGACCAAGTCTATTGGGCTCGCAGAGCAGTCAATGGTTTGTGACAGAAGTTTTTCCAGGTGTGTTGACAGACTTCGATCTTTCTTCCTGCGATTCAAGTTCATACAATGAAAACTCAGGACAGGGACCAGAGGTAATTGTTTTCTTCCTTGGTGCTTTATTGTGCCCAGACTTTAAGCAGATAACAGAACTTTAGAGAACAAAGTCATCTTGCTCTTTGGGAAAGACAAAAGATTGAGAGACAATGGAGAATGAAGGTAAAGTTCCCAGAGACTGATGTTTTTGCTTAGTTCAGCATGTCAAAGAGCCATATTTTAGGGTATCAATTTCTGAGCCCCAACACTGGTATTGAATCTCAAAGCTTAAAATAAGGAGTGAAGTTGGCAATAAAATCAAGAGTGCTATACTTTGAGACTTGCACTGTACCATACACATACAAATAAATGTGAATCTATTTCATATGGAAAAATGATCTGATAATTGCACATAATTTATTCATTAGTAGAACTGCGATATTAAAAAACTGACTTATTGGTCTGAATTTTGCATGTATACACATTCTACTTGTGTTTTATTTTAAAGGTCTCAGCAGTGGTTAGCCTCAACTTGCTCAAAATTGGAAATCAGGTATTTGGGCACCTGTTCCACTGGTGCTTTTTGCATGAACATCTTAAAGAGTTCATGACAGAATTAGTAACTAAACAGATTGGAGTTGGAGATCAGTTTTAAGGCATAGTTGCTCAGGTAACTGTGCTCCTGAAGCATTGTGCAGTGCCCCAGAAAGAAGAGGAAACCACCTTGAAGAAAAAGCAAGTTTAGGTTCATTAGCTGAATCCTACTCGGTGAGGTGCCAGGTGTGGGAGTGTTTGGGGAAGAAGGGGATGAGGGCTGAGGGCTGAGAGAATGTGAAGGAGGAAGTCTGTTTGTGACATAGTAGTGAAGATCATGTTGCATGGGAAGTTTGAGAAACTGAAATATTAAGTTAAATGAACGATGCAAAAAAAGGTAAAGCCAGAAATAGAGACACTCAAGCTAATAGAAATATGCTTAAAATATGTTCAGAATATGTGAATGTCTAGAAGAAATGCCAACAACAATAATAGCTAACATTTTCAGTTGCTAGCTCTGTGATAGGCATCATCCTAAGTGCTTTATGTGCATTAACTCATGCACATAAAGCACTCCCAATAATCTCCTCCCAATAATCTCATGACGTAGGATTGTTTTTATTGTTATTAAGATTATATCATTTAATACATAAGAAGAATGAGGCAGAGAGAAATATAATTTGCTCAAGGCCACACATCTACTGACGACTGGAACTGGACTTTAGTTCAGGCAGCTAGCTGTAGGCTCTGCGATCTTAATTACTAAGATACAATTTTATATTGTTGAAAACACTAAAGATAAAGGGAGGAATCTGGGAGTGGGCTGACATTGCAGAGATTCTACCAAAAAAAATGAATAGTAATGACAATTTTCTTTTTATTTGGGCTTTTTTAAAACTGTACTTCTGGCTGGTGTAAACTGGAAAATGTGTGTTGCACATATAGGAGAAAATGAAAGAGAAGCATAGGAAAAATAAGAAGCAGAAAGAGAAATGACGGGAAGGAACTTGATCTAGAACAATAACCTTTCTACCCCACTTCCCATGTAACATCTTCTTGGTTAGTGCTTGCCTCAAAGGCCCAAACGAGCATAAAGCAATACTGCTTTTATTGACCTATGGGATGTCATCCTATGGTTCCCCATTTAGTTCTATGGCTTGTTTATGTTTCCTAATTAACTTTAAGTTATTGGTTCTGCTCCTAGTCAATTAAAAGTAGTTTACAGAAAAAGAAAAGAATATATGATTAGGTCCCAAGAGGTAACTAGGTACTCAAGAGGTAATTAGAATATTTTTGGACTCCCTGCTTTATCAATAATACCTATTCATGTTTCCTTCTGCAAGAAGTTACTGAATATCATTAGAAATCAAAGATGTTAGAGTTTTGGAATTTGAATAAAAGAAAGAACATATCACTGCTTACTTTAGAATGCATTGGAGAAGGAAAATCTGGTGATACTTAGCCTGAGTATCAATCATTTTGTATCTGGACAGTCCAGATACAAAATGATTGATGCCTGTGAAAATAAGGGTTGTAGCTACTAACAGAGTCAGTATTTGACTTCTTTTCATTTTGTGCTAGTTGTACTATTTGCTAAATATATTAAAATATTCTAAATATAAACATTCAAAAAGTGAACATCCTAGCATAACTTGGTAGATATAAACCTCAAAATGTCACCACTGATTTTTTGCCCTTTTTATGTCAACTGATAGAAACTAATATGACCTAGTTGCTATTCTTTTGATCTAGGAGATTATTTATGTACCTTTGATGTCTTTCACATCTGGAAGAGTTTATTTGTTCTGTGCATATCACTAACTTTTCTAGATCATAATCTTCTCTAAAATGGGATAAATGAGATAATAAATTTCTTTTCTTCTTTACTGTTTTCTAATGACATTTTGCTTAAAGATCACTTTCCGTTTCTCCAGCTATAGAGGTAGTTTAAGTAATATCTTATTTTGGAATGTTTTATATTTAAATTTGCGCTAATGATTTCAATTATTAATATTCAAGTTTAGTATTCAGGTAAGTATTAGAGTAAGATAGAATTTATTTGTAGAATAACCAAGTAGACATATTCATGCCTACATACTCCATCATAGTTCCAATATGTGTAATTTCATACAAGCAAGCATGGTGTTGGGAAAATATTGTCAGAATGTTTTAAACGGACATGTCAACATTTATACTTATCAAAAAAGCAATTCTGTCCTCCTTGAAGAAATTGTCATGGAAAGCTGTACACTTTATTTCAACAATTACACTACTGTTTTAAAATAGTATTTCAACTCATCTTCTGGAATTGCCTTTAGAAGCTGTGACACTTTAAATGAATAGCCTCAATGCTGGAAAATTTTATCAATGATGAGTGGGTTTGGTCGCTCACCAAACCCACCAAAGAAAGACCAATTTTCTTACAGAGCTAATTAATTAAATGACTCTTACATAACACCAAATGAGGTATTCCAAAATTGTTTTGAATAGTGACAGCATCATTGCAACACATACACACATCTAAGCTGCAATATAATAAAATTTCTATCAACAACCTTCCCCAAGGGAATCACTATGAAGAATATCATTCATTTTGGTAGTATAATTTCTGGGTTTTTCTTTTATAAATTCTTTCAATTTTTTATATTTTATGTATTTCAAGTATATATCAACACATTGCAAATTGTAGATTTATACAGTTACCTGTGAGGTGGGACAGATGATTTCAGGTGACATTTTTCTTTCTATTCTGTCAAATTTTCATGTGATATTTTATTTAATAGTATTTTTAAAAGAAATATATTATTTGATAAAATTATTACTCAACTGTATTTCATCAAATGTCATATTTTTATGTTCTTTTATGTTCTTTTATGTTTTAAGCCTTTCTTAAAAGGCTTCTTATCCTCTATTATTAAGTGATAAAAGATTATAATTTGACAAAAATGAATACTAAAATAATTGATTTGAAAAGTATGTTTCAATAAAATTTAACATAAAATGCAAAGCAAATATTAAAAAATCCCTTTATTAATTGGAAACTAAATTTTAATTTTTCCAACTCACTCTGCATCTTTTATATATATATACGTGCATATATATCCACACACATAGACACACATATACATTCTATTTATTTCTTTTAGTTATTTCTAGATATATATCATACATTTTAGTGTTTCACTTTTAGTTTATATTGATAATGCAGAATTTCCAGATCCTTAAATAGTTCTACATGTTTTGAAATCATTTGTATCTGTATTATAAATCTTCTTATAGTGCTAAGTAATTGCATTTGGTTAGTAAATCTGAATCATGTTCTTAACTCTCTGCTGAATGATAGTAGAAAGAGTGCCCTGAAAAAATAATTTTTCTAGAAAAATTATTCTAAAGATAAATTTAGTAAAATTATACAAATGTATAGTTAATGAACCTAGAAACTTAATTATACATGACATATTTGGAAATAGATTTAATTTTAATTGAAAACTTTGTTCATAATTTCATAGAAATGAGTTACATTTCATTGGGAAAGAAAATTTGTACTATCCTAAATGGATTGTAAATGTATATTTCTGAAGTACTATATAGAATATTATTTTAGTATTTATGTTATTCATTGGATATCTATTATACATTGGTCAAAAACCTCATAAGACACAAAGAAAATTGATAAGATGTCATTATTCCCCTCAAGGAGAATGAATTCTATTAGGAAATACCTAACTGGCAAGAAAAAAATCATTTAAACGTTATAGATACTATTATAAATAGTCATACAAATTATATGAAAGAAAACACAAATAAACTGTGGGTATTGAATAAAAGAATTGAGGAACAAGGCATTTTGATTCAACTTTAGTTTAGAGGCCTGTTATCAATTTCTATGTAAGAAATTATCCCAAAATTTAGCAACTTCAATATACATTTACTATCTCAGTTTCTGGAAATTAATAATTTGGGCACAACTCAACTAGATTCTCTCCTTCATGGTTTTATAAAGCTACAATCAAGATGTCTGCCCACGGTCTGCAGTTTCATCTGAAGCCTCAACTGGGGAATGATCAATCCACTTTCAAGTTGATTCAGGGAGTTCCTCCCTCCATTGTTGGGAGGATTCAGTTCCTCAGAGATGGTTGGGCTGAGGGCCTCAGTTTCTCACTAGCTGTTGGTCAAAGAATACCCTGTTTCTTATGATGTGGGCCTTTTCAACACAAGGGCTTACATTTTCAGAGTGTGAAAGCCAAGTAATTCAAAAAGTGAGTGTGTTAGCAAGATAGAAGACACACTCTTTTCTAACTTGATCATGGAAGTGACATCCTATTACCTTTGTTGTGTTCTATTGGATAGAAACAAGCCACTAGATGAAGCCTGCATTCAAGAGGAAGGGTAAATTGCACATGGAGAGGAATTCAAGGAGATGAAGTTGTTGAGTGTCAACTTCAGAGCTGTGCTTTCCATAGAAGTTATTAAAAGAGACTTATAGATATTCTATGGGGGAAGAAAAGGATAAAAACTTTCAACTATATATATTAAAGAAAAGTTTATTGAAGTACTATCAATTGGATTGATCCTTGGATTTGAGTTTAGACACTTGTTAACACTCCAAGAGATGAAGACATTTTCATTTTGCAGCTAGTTATTATTCAAGTTGGTCATATGGAATTCCTTTTGACCTAGGATTATACTATTAAGGGTAATTTCTATTCTTTGAATACTTATTACATGCCAGCCACATGTGTGTATGATCTCATTTAGTACAATGATATGCTTTTGAAATAAATGCTGTGTTTAAAGGAGAAAAGCTGAGCACATCTTTTAACGGTGTTTTAATGTAGCACATATTGAAGTAATAAATAGCCCCAATATGAAACAGATCAATGCAATAGAAATTTATTTTTTCTTACATAACATTCCAAGGACCACCCAGGCTGGCAATTTTGGGGATAAGGTAGAGGATCTGCCCCAAACTTTTATTTACAGACTTAGGCTGGTGATGATTCTGCTATCATCACTATGTGGCTTCAAAAGTTTCTGTACTAGTTTCCAGAAAAGCACAGGGCAATTTATATAGGTAGTTCTTCTGAGCCTAACCTGAAAGCGACACGCATCATTCTGTTCACATTCGAATTGTTAAAACTCCATCATTTGGCCATCCCTCATTGCAAAGGAAGTTTAGAATTGTAATCTAGTTCTATAGTTTAAGAAGAAATGGGAAATGTATTGTGAATAGGTGGTAGTTTCTGTCATAAAGTTAAGTGTTGAGACTCTAAAATCACTGACATCATTCAGTTTGAAAGATTGTATATGCTAGACTGTAGTATACCTGTACATATGCCTGTGGTCAGGCCATTTTGAGCTCCAGGTTAAGCTCAAATGATAGAGCAGTTATCTCTACCAAAAGCCAGAATACAAGAAGGTGGTGTGTTTAATCCTACTTTAGGATAACTTTCACTTAAGAAATTTTGTTCAACCACTCATTTTGACCTGAAGCTGCCTCAAAAAAAAAAGTCTTAAGGAAGCTACAAATAGAAGTCTAATTGCTAGAGTAGTTTAAGAGTTCCTAGGACACAGATCAGACAGTACATGTGGATGCATGGTAGAGCAGAGAAGGCTGAGGCATAGTTATCACACTCATGATATTAAATATAGGCCATAGAGAATTTCATGGGCTTCATTTTGGTGGCATCTACTGTTCTATGCCACCACCTATGTAATATGTTTAAATCAAGAACAGAAAACCCAAGAAATTTCTGTGTCCTCTCTTAATTTTCTAATATTTTCAGAATATAATTTCTCTGGATTTTATTATATTTCTAACACCTTCTATGAACATAAACCTATCTTGCTGGTAGATTATCTTTAGCATGATAATGACACACTTTATCCCCTCACTGATATTGACTATATATGACTTCCATTAGTGATTTGTTTTACAAACATGACTAATCCAATAACTTTATTTTTGTGGCCCCAGGTTTATTACCAAGCAGTGAGAGCACTGTTTTAAATGCTCCACATTCACATTTATTCATTTATTACTTACCACCCATAGACTTCTGGATAGAAAGAGCAAGGAATTAAAGTATATGTGATAGAATACATCCTTCTGACAAAAAACTACTTTACCTACTTTGTAGTTGCCAAGAACATACATAATTCACTATACTTCTTATCCAAAATGCTCTTTTCACAGTTCCAGTGGTTTTTACTCCAACTAACACTCTATGTTCCAGTTGTTACCATCAAAAGTTGAGTGAATTATAAGGCCTCTTTGGTGGAACCTGAGGATTCATTGTGGAGGGATCCAAATTTGTAAAAGCAATATGCTAATCACTATCAGGCCAAAGGGAAGACCATTCAGAATGGAGATACTCTCTTGTGTGGCTCTCCAACTACCAAAATTGTGGAGGACATCAGGTGAGCCATGTTACTCCTGTGTCCATGTCTAGATTTGAATCTATGGTGTTTCATTACCATTCACTAAGCTTCTGCCATCTATGCTTTCTCCCATTCATTTGCTCATTCATGCAAAGTAGAAAATTTGAATATTTCATATAGGATGTGATGAACTTCCAAAGATGTCATAATCTATTTAAAGGAGGTCCAATGAATTCAGCCCGAAACAGGCAATACAAACGATTCTGACTGAGAACCTTTCTCTTCCTCTGGGATGTCCTCAAATTAGAGTCTATGGTACCTTAGAGAAAGGGATGTAGGGGTGTTTACATTAATTTAACCTTAATAGATTAATAATTAGTAACATATTAATTTAAGTTATGTAGCCTTAATAGCTTCTTTCTAGCCATAAAAACAGTCAAAGACATTCACACAGAAATTATATATTTTCTAGACTATAACCTCAGTGGAGCTTCTCTATAAGCTCTACTGGCTCCTTCTTACCTGAATGGCACTACTGGTCCTTCTTTTTGAATTTATTTCTTCCTTTCCATTACAGCTCTGGACCTGATGTTTCAGATTATTTTTTTTCAACTTGCGATTGCTTCATCTATATTGTGGATCTTTGCTCACTCCCACACTTGACTCTGGCTCTAGACTCTCCAAATTGCCTGGACAGAACACCAGATGGCTCTCCACTTGGTGTAAAATATAAGGTTAAACTTTTCCTTGTATGTGTCTATGCAAATGCACAAAGACCAGCACAGTTTCCATAGTGCTAGTAACTAGGAATATTCTTTACAGTCTGCATGACCCCAGGAGGAATTTCCATGACCAAAGTAAAGGAGCCCTAAGGCATATTATCAGTGCTAGGCAGGAACAAAGAGGGACATTTCCATCCAATCCCACTGTGTGCTTGTGTCAAAAACTTGATGTCTTAACAGAGAGGATTCTGCCTGCACCTCTATACTATTCCAAAGATAATGTCTGAGCTGGACAGAACCATTAGACAACCTTATCCCCATCAGAAACTCTTTTCTTCATCTATTTGAAGACTATTTTTCAAGAGCACAACTGAACCAATCACAGAGAGGTACAGACAATACAGCATTTCCTCCCATTATGGTAATTTAGCAGTAAGGAAGCTTAGAGATAGGGATGAACAAATTTGTATGCAGTGCACTCTGAAGTTGTAGTCTTTACAAGTGGTGGAAGGACTATAGATCATTTTCAAATAATTAGTGAATTATTTGAAATAACTCTGTGTGGTCAGATGAAGAGGCAGTGGGAGAGGGAGACCCCTTCTCAGTCCAGTAGCACATACAAGAGAGATGATATTACACAGTGATCAGGTATCTAGGTTATTTAACCACGTCATGGCTCAGTTTCTCCATAGGTTTTTTTTTTTTTTTTTTTTTGTGAGGCTTAAATGAGTGAAATCACCTAAAGCTCTTAGAATGGTTTGTGGTATAGTGATCATTCAACAACTATCAGTTATTGGCATTAGATAATTAGTAATTGTACACCAAAAATTCATGTGGGGAAAAAGCCAGCCTTCTGACTTAAAGTAGATACTAACAGCACTTGTGCAGGCTGTGAGTGTAATCAAGAAAAATAATCCTATCCTGAATACTGGCCAACTAGCCTGAATAACCCTTTTATCAATGAGTATGGGAAACACACATGTACATTATTTTACACAAACATACACGCATAACACAAATGCACACACTCACCAGGAAGGCTATAAAAAGAATCCACATCATAAAATAATATGAAAAGTACATTAACTCAAGATAGAAAGCAAAAAGAAACTTTTGAGAGATTTGCTGTAGCAAACAGAAATGTTTTGGGGAAAGCAGATCTTATACTCATTATTAAATGGAGAAACATGAACACTGAAAGAGGAGATGAAATATTAAATAAGACAAAATAGTCTCAGATGAAAGAGATGCTGAATGAATAGCATGAAGATGTAAAAGAGAGCAGGGTGAAACAAGGAATTATTTTACAGAAACTAAATATAATATATCTGAATATATATCAGCTTTAGAAATAAAAAGAGCAAAATCGACGCTACATAAAATTAAATCAATGATTAAGGAAATCTTGAGAAACTTGCTCAAAGCACAGAGCATAAAGACAGAAACTTGCACAAAGCACAGAGCATAAAGAGATGAAAGACAAGAGAGAAGATTAGAAAGATACAAAATTGCATTTATGGCCAATTGGTATTTTGAAAGAAAGGATTTGACCAATTTGGATAAGAACAATATTCTTCCATCTAAATTGGCCATAGATACAAGGGAGGGGGAAAATAAACTTTTTCTTACCTAGAAAAAGATAAAAGTCTACATATTAAAAGATTTTTATTGAATTGTTAGTTCAAGCAAAAAGGAGGTAGGTTTATTTTGGAAAACAGTAACAAATTAGTATTCTGTCTTAAATATTCAAAGATGAAAAATTGCATACTAAGGTCTATGAGAAATTATTGCTATAATTTCAGTGTTTTCCAAATTACTTGACAATGAATTTCCTGTTTTTAAATAATACCAATTAACATTTTGCAAAAGTAGTGTTTCATACTACACAATTTGATAATCACCAACCAATCACGTGTAAACATTTTTGGGAATAAACATTACATAAAAATACCTCTACAGAGTTGTAGATCACAAAAAAAAATTGAGATTCTTATCTGTATTAACTTGCTAGAGCTACCATAACAAAGTTTCTCACAATTTTGGAGGCTAGAAGTTTAAGATCAAGACGTCAGTGAAGTTCATTTCTTCTGAGATCTCTCTTCTTAGCTTGTAGATGTCCACCTTTTCCTTTTGTCTTCACACAGTCTTCCATCTTCTTATCTGGATACCAAATCTCTTCAGATTGGATTATGATAACCTCATTTTAACTTAATACTTCTATAAAGATTTTATCTCCAAATACAGTCATATTTGCAGATACTGGGAGTCAGGAATTCAATGTATGAATTCTGAGAGAGGGACAAATTTCAGCCCATAACAATACCAAAGGAAAAATAAAATTTTCTCTCAGACTTCCAGCCAACTTTAAAACCAGAAGACATGAAACAATTTATTCAGAGTTTTCTGGATCAAAAAGAAGTGTATAATCTAATAATTATATATGCAGTCATGCTGTAACATATATATGAAGACAAATTAAATAAATTTTCAAAACAGATTTATTCCTATTGATCAACACATAAAATTCAATAATTATAAAAACTTTTTACAAAAAGAAGTGTACAAAATGGTAGCCATGTTAAAAATAGGATTTAAGAAAGTAGATAAGTGATGTGAAAAAATGCAACAGTGATTAGACCTTGAATTTGAAATTCCAAGGATAATAAATGAAGGAGTGGAGGGGAGTGAAAATTATCAACTTAATACCTTCATTTTATTTTAGTTATGTCATTAGGTATAACTTAATTTTTGATGTCAATAACTAGTATGTATATTTGCTCATATTTCCTTAAAGGTAAACATTTGTAGAAATAAAGAACAAGTGTATGATAATTTCCACATTATAAAAGAACATTTTTGGTGTCAGTATTCTTTTACACTCTTAAAAATGATTTTTAATTTTTGAATTTTTTGAGGTCTCACAAGAGATTTTGTTTATGTGGGTTACATGTGTTAATACTTACCATATTAAAAATAAAAACTGGAAAAATTTTAAGACACAGTAGTAGACAAGTACACATTCCATTAGATATCATTACTTGTCATGTAGTTTCTGGAAAACTCTACTGTACACTCATGAGAAAATGGGAGTCAAATAAGGTGAATGTGTTAGTATTATGTGCTAGTATTAGTATTATAATAGTTAGCATTATTATTAGAAATAGCTTTGACTTTGTGGACACCTTGAGAGGATCTGGGAAGTCCCAGGGTTTCTCAAATCATTTATAGAGAACTACTGATTTTAATAAAAAGTAAAAGAATAGGAAACATCAATTAATCCAAAAAGAAGTTAAAAAAAGACCAAGCTCTGTCTTACAGAAGATATTATAAATAAAGATGAAGACTAGAAATTGATTCACTTTAGATGCAAAAGCAAGTTATTCTCTCCTTTTTCCCTCCAAAGAGATTGACTTTAAAAAATCCACCAGTGGACTCTGTTTTCCAAAATTTAAAGAACATATTTCAGTCACCATGTTTCCTAACTGCTGATGACACTCCCAAAAATGTTCCCTTTCCTAAACATCTCTCCTTTCTCTGTCTCCATGATGCTCTTTTCTGACAGTTATCCTCATATTTTTTCATCATTATTTTTATTTGACTAGTTGGTTATTTTTGTGTGTTTGTTTGGACTTCTCACTATTCCATTAGGTAATCTGCTTTTTCTGATCAACACTTAAATGTCTTGCCTCTTATTTCTGTTTTTCTCCCCCTGTTCTTTAACACGTTCTTAAGGATATCTCATTCACTTTCCTGGTTTAATGATAACTTTTTGATGACCCTTCCAAAAATTTTGTTTTTATACCTATATATTTTTATATAAGTTCATATATCACATTGCTTATACATGATACACCTGCTTGAATATAAAACAGGTCTTTCAAATGCAACATATTCAAAACTGTACTAAGAAACTTTCTCTTCTCAAAACAGTTTACTGGAATGTTTATAGCAGCACAATTCACAATTGCAAAGCTGTGAAAACAACTCAAGTGCCCATCAATTCATGAGTGGATTAATAAAATGTGGTATATGTATACCATGGAATACTACTTAGCTTTAAGAAAAAATGGTGATATAGCACCTCTTGTATATTCCTAGATAGAGCTGGAACCTATTCTACTAATTGAAGTATCTCAAGAATGGAAAAACAAGCACCGCATGTACTCACCAGCAAATTGGTACTAACAGATCAACACCTAAGCGTACATATAGAAATAACATTTATCGTGTGTTGGGCAGGTGGGAGGGGGGAGGAGGGGATGGGTATATGCGAACACAATGAGTAAGATGTGCAATGTTTGGGAGATGGACATGCTTGAAGCTCTGACTCGAGGGGGGAGGGGGACATGGGCAATATACGTAACCTTAACACTTGTACCCCTATAATACACTTAAAAAAAACCAGTTTTTCCTTATTCTCCATTCAATTAGTCATTAATTCTCTTGATTTTTACTTCACGGTTGTTTTACAAATCCGTTTTCTTCTTTTACCCTCTATTTCTAATGGATGAATTCAGAACTTTGTCATACCTTGCCTGAACTGTTGCCAAACTCTCTTCTGTGGTCTCCTATCCACCATCCTAGCCTTCCTTTGATTTACATTCAAAGAAATCTTCCTAAAAGCCAAATGCCACTATTTTAACTCAAATTTAAAGCCTTCATCTCCCACGAAGCATCTTAGTATGATATACAAGTCCCACTATCTCTGTAATGTAATCTCTGTACATTCTTCACTTTGCAAGTTATAACTTATGATTTTTATATACAATGCTACCTGTTTAAGATGTCTTCCAAAGTTGTCACTTGAATAATTCCTATCCTTTAAGATTCATCTTACATATCATCTGCTCTGAAGAAATCTTACTGTTGGGGCCAAATGCTTTCTTATAAGTGTCTCATCACATTTAAATGGTATCTATAGGAATTCTTCTCTCTTACTAAATTGTAAACTCCTTAGGGGCAGAAACCAGGACATATATTTTATATCTTCCATGCCAAGCATGAGCTAGTACTTACATTGTGAGCATAAATGTTTAAATGAGTTTGATTTCATTCCAAACAGGGTGGTAATGGTAAAAAAAAAAAAAATCGTCATATGGTCAATGAAATATACTAGGTAAACTAGAAATCTATCCCTGACTATGTAATATTAAATAAGTAATAAAGATAGAGTTAGTAAATATAGAGGGCTGGTAAAAATGATTAAACTTTAGAAAAAAGTAAAATTAAAAAAAAACAACAAAGTAACACTAACATAAATTAAAAGATTAAAATAATATGTAGTAAAGTAACCACAGGGAAACATTGGGAATCACCAATTTGAGAACACAGGTGTTCTTTCAAAACATGAAATATATTTTAAGAAAATAGCAAGATACAAAAATGAACCCATGGCAGCTTTAAAGTTCTCTAGATACCTAAATAAGTGTTAGAGCCATTCCCACCAAAAACCATAAAATATTTAATAAGAATAATATTTTCAATAAAAGTAATAAAACATTTCTTTCTTTATATATGAAAACATTAAAACAAACAAAAAATCAAAAACAAAATTTGGAAATAATATGATCAAGGAATTCACAAAAGATGAAATAGAAATGACCAATAAGCATGTTTTTAAATGTCCAACCAAATTTTTTTAAGTGTATGATATTTCCATGAAATTAGCAAATGAAAATCATAATGTCTAATGTTTGTGATGGTCCAGTGAAATTGATCTTCTCATGGAGTGTTAATGGCATTTTTAATAAATGCTATAGACTTTGAGAAAATTTTTGGCATTAAATTCCAAAATTGATAAATATTTTTATCTCATTTGAACTAGTCTATTTCTGAAACTCTGTACAATTTAAAATATAATCTAAAATATGGCAATAGCTATATATAGAGGTGAATATGTTGGTATTTATAATAAAAAGCAAGATAAACAAACACATGTAAATGTCCACACATAGAGAAACTCTTATGAAATATATATTTACTTCAAATACTATGATTCAACTCTTAAATGATTTTATGTACACTTTTAACAACATGCAAAATGCTTATACTGGAATTTTGAGGTAAAATAGCATATAAAATTGCACATAAAATATGATAAAAATTGCACTTTTAAACTCTGATTTGCAGAAGAAAAATACTGAGGAAAAAGTCATTAATATGATGAAACAGTGTTAAGAAATGAGATGTTTCTTGGTTTTTTTCCTCCTAAATTTTTAGTAATGTGACCATAGTGCTGTATAACAGAAGAAAATAATACAGCTTTTTGTTTTGTTTTTAAAGATCCGCAACACTTCAAATATCAGGGGTTTTCTAACAGTATAGCATATCAATATTTTTTATCCTTGATATGATATAAAATCTTGTTAACAGAAATTTTCTACTGGGATTAAAATTTTTCTCTTTTAATTACGATATTTTGGGGCTTACATACCAAGAAATTAAGGTTCACACTTCCAGTACAGATAATTTTTCTATTAAAAATATTTTTTCTTTACCTTTATATACAGCAGTTCAGATCTCTCTGGGAATTTTGGCATCTAACTCTGTAGTTAATAGCTTAGGATCTGAAATCATATTGCCTACTTTTGTCATCTTAGCTCTGGCACTTACTAATAGTGTGATCTTGGGCAAGTCATTTAACCTCATTGTATCTTAGTTTCCACATGTGTAAAATGGGGATAATAATAACACTCACCACATATCCCTGATGGGGATACAATGATTAAAACATGTAGAGCATTTGGAACAATGCTGGGCACATAGCAAACAGTAAATAAATGTCAGCTATTAACTATTATTACTATAATGCAATATTATGTATAAGTACAATAAGTGTATGTATATATGTACTATACATTATATAATCATATGTATATTATTATAAATTTTTCACATGCATTATTCATTTGAAATCCACCACAAGCCTGTTAGAGACATAGGGCTGGTATTATAGCTATTTTTGCACATAAGAAATCTAAGCCTCACAGAAATTGGATCTCTTGCCCAAAGTTTGAAAGCAGACATTTACTTCATTGGTAGAAATGTGAATCGGTACAGCTATTATGCAAAACAGTATGGAGGTTCCTGAAAAAAATAGGATTAGAATCACCATATGATTTAGCAATCCTACTTCTGAGTATGTAGCCAAAGGAAATGAAGTCAGTACCTGGAAGAGATGTCTATGTTCCCATGTTCACTGCAGCATTATTCACCATAGCCAAGATATGGAAGATATGAGATGTTCGTGTGTGTGTGTGTGTGTGTGTGTGTGTCTGTGTCTGTGTATATGTCGTACACAGGTATTTATATATGTACACAGTTGTGTGTATATACATAGGTGTCTCTGTGTGTATAATACACGCACAGTGGAATGTTATTCAGCCTTAAAAAGAAGGAAGTCCTATCATTTGGGACAACCTGGAGAACTAGAGGACATTACACTAAGTGAAATAAGCCAGACACAGAAAGACAAATACTTCATGATCTCATTCCTGTGTGGAATCTGAAGAAGTCAAACTCATGGAGGCAGAGGATGGAATGGTGGTAACCAGAGGTAGAGGGGTGAGAAAAATGGGTAATATTGGTCAAAGGGAACAAAGTTTCAGTTATGCAAGATGGATACATTCTGGAGATCTAATATATGTCATGGGGACTATAATTAATAGTGTGTTGTATACTTAAAATTTGCTAACAGAGTAGATCTTAAATGTTTTCATCATATACACACATGCACACACATACACACACCTGAAACTATGTAAGGTGGTGTATATGTTAATTAGCTTAATTATGGTAAGCATTTTACATGTCTAGGTCTATCAAAACATCACATTGTATATTTTAAATATATACAATATTTATTTGTCAATTACACTTCAAACAACCTGGGGAAATAAAAAATTATACCTTTACATGATAAAACACACTGACTTGTGAATATTCCAAAGTTGCCCCAGGGCCCAGGCTTATCATGACCCAAGCATCCGAATGAGGTGAATTTCCTGGCCAAAGGCAAGAAGCCAGGCATTTCTGTGTGTGTTCATTTCTCATTTCAAAAAACCAGGTGTATATTTATAAATATTTAACAACAGGCTGGGCCAGGAGAGAGTTCTGATTTATAACATTTGCCCACTTCCTCTTTCTGTGGTATAAATACTCCCACTATGGTCAATTTCAAGATATCCATCTGACATCATGGAATGTAGAGTTTGGAAAAGATGCGCACAGTCAGTTCTCCCTGTCAGGACACTGCTGAACATAAAGGAAGAAAAATGGCTGGTCTGAGCATTTAAATTAACATTGAGGCTATTTCTCTGGCAATATTGTATAGGAATTATTGTTAAGCTGACCACTTCAGCTGTTTTCACTTAAGACTTTAGAGCCCTCTCAAATTAGAATAACTACTTAATTATCCCTCCCAAGTCACATCTTTTTCTTTCTGTGTTTTGGTGTAGCCCTGAACGATACAAAGATGTTAACCAGTTTCTCATTTTCAAAACACACATAAGGAAGCATTGTGTGTTCTGAGATCTTTATTGGGATTCTTGGCTAAGCTAACGAGAAAATCACATTTATCAGTACTGCTCTGTACTCAGGGCAGGTGAAGGAAGGATGCTCAGATCTCTATTCAGTGATCTTCCTCTGACCTTATCAAATGTAGATGCCACCCTTTTTCAGAAGGGCAGATTTTTTATTCCTCTGCATTCACGTGTTATGGGTCCTTGCTGGCATGAGTGGCCTGGACAGTGCTGAAAGGTCAGAGGGAGGCATATTTCCATGGTTCCCTTAACAGCCCTGTGAAAACTCAGTGTATTCAACATGGATTCTCTACTAGTTAAAGGGACCTTGAGAGAATTCAGGTTACTTTTCAATTTATCTTGTGAAATGGCCAAGAGCTATTAACTCAGAACTGACAGGTCAGGAGTTCCTAGATCCTTTCCAAACAAGAGTATACATTTGAATAATCGTGGGTTCCCAGCCTGGGCCACTGGTAAAACAGCCTTCATAGGGCACAGTACAGTTGCTTGTTGTGTCCTTGTCTTAAGCACCATTGTACCATTTTGCATTTACTGAAAGAAAATATCCAGATGACTAAACTGATACTTTATTGTTAAATTTCCCAATGCCCTAGACATGTATTTAGTTATGGATCAGACTGACTTAGCAGAGTATAATTGGGTTATCTACAAGTCTGGTTCTGATACGAGGCACCAATGTTCTGAATTCTCAAAATACAAAGTAGAATTGCCTGTTGAACTCTTCAAAGATCATTGGTGATTAGAAAAACCCTCCTCCACTGACATGTGGAGAAAGTGACAATGCTGGAAAGCAACTGCTCTTGATTAGAAAGGCCTGATCCTCCTCTTCCTTTTCATTTTCATACTTTCACACCCTCCTCCCATGTTCCACAGCTTCAAAACAGTCACTCAGGGACTGGCTTCTAGATTTTTCTGTATTGAGTTTGACAGTTGAGGCTTAATGATAAGTAACCTGCCTGCAGCAGAAATAACTTTATCTTGTGCAATATGGTAAGCCTTTGCCCCAGTAGTAGAAGGAGTGAGAAAAGTAGTATTCATTAAAGAACTTTATGTAAATGTATTGCAGCCTGGGTACCACAATGACATGCCATGCTTACCATACTACAGCATCTAACATCCACTTGAGCTTTTATTTATTTATTTTTTGTATTCATAAGAAATATTGCTTAACAAACTAGAAAGGAAGGAGGAAATGTTAAAAATAATCTGAGTGCTTTCATGTCAATTCGTCATGCCCTAAAAGCTGACTCGAGACAAGGATCTAGGTGAAGTAGTTAATTTGGGAGGTGAATCCAGGAAGCACAGTAAAAGAATGAAGGAGTAAGAAAGGAAGGAAAGAAGGAAGGCCATAAAGAGGGTGTGTTAATGGGTAGTTTACCACTATGAACAACTGGAGTTCAGTCCCCCTGGGAAGCTCAGAAAGACAATGTAAGCACACCTCCATGGCAGAAGACAGATTGGATACTTAACTATCTTCCTTCCCTCAGTGGTTGAGGATGGCTCTTGTGGACTTTAAAAACAAGACACTTTAGGCTTGCCCTGTACTCCAGGTGGGCACGACCTCAGGCAGAGACCCTGGTGCGTAAGGTAATATATTGCATATGCTAACTACCTACAGAATATGTAATAACTGTAGCAAAGCTGCAATTGAACCTGGAGTGGGCTGAGGATGGTGACAAGTACTGACAGTATCTGCTACAACACTCCTAGTTCAAGCATTGTTGGAGTGTGGCAGCAAGGAATCAAAAATGAAGAATTAAGGAATTAAAAAAAGTAAGAACTGAGTGTGGAAAGGAGAAGATGGTGGCTACTGAATAAGCCTATAACCCCCCTCTGCCCTGTCTTCCTCTTGAGGCCCTTCTCCTCTCAGGAGATTCCCTGACCTCACACGGAACTCCCACAGCTGCAGTCACATGGCCCACAAGTCCTAGCCACTTCTGCATTCCCTACCCTGAGCCCTACTCTTCCCTTATCAAACTTGTTGCCCATTTCATCAGAGTTACTTTCTACTCTCAAAAGAAACATATTACTGCCAGCTAAACTTTTGCATACTATTAATATAAGGTTGTTGATTAGTATATTATCTTGCCCAAGGATAGTTATACTTTATCAGTAGATCCACAGATAATGTGTTAAGGGGTTAATTAATGATATGCTTTTAGATAAAATGGCGAGCTAATGGTAGACGAATTTGGAAGGATAGGGGCCTTCTTAATTCCTTATGAGATCCTTTGCCCTAAAGGGTTTGATTAAGAAATATACTCCCATTTGAAGACTCACAGTGAATAATATATTGAAATACCTGAGAAGTCCACCTTTAAATATACTGACTTAAAGGTATATTTAACTTAGTTGCCCCCAACATATTTTACTAAAGAATGATTTAAACAATGTTTAATCTATTTTTTATTGCATTTAAAAATATATGCCATATACAAACACATATATGCAACACAAATGTTTATAAAACAATAATAATAATCTATTGAATACCTGTGAATCTACCACACAATCCATGAATGAAGAATTTACCAATGACTTGGCATGCAGCTACATGGTCTTTTCCATACTCCTTTTTATCTCACTATCAGAAATAACTAACTCTACCCTAATTTTGCATTTATCATCGCTTTGCTTTTTTTTTTAAGAAAAATAGTTTTTATTAAATATGACTGACGAATAAAAAATACATTGGTTATTTGTGTTTGTTTTCAAGATTTATAAAAACATTATGTGCAGTGGTCTGGGACTTGTGACTTTTTCAAATTTATTTACTTATTTATTTATTTATTTATTTATTTATTTATTTATTTTTTTTTTTTTTCAGACAGAGTCTTGCTCTATTGCCTGGGCTAGAGTGCCATGGTGTTAGCCTAGCTCACAGCAATCTCAAAACTCCTGAGCTCAAGCAATCCTCCTGCTTTAGTCTTCTGAGTAGGTGGGACTACAGGCGCTTGCCAGCACGCCCAGGTAATTTTTTGTATGTTTGTTTCTATTTTTAGTTGAATGGCTAATTTGTTTTCTATTTTTAGTAGAGACAGGGTCTCTCTCTAGCTCAGGCTAGTCTTGAACCCCTGACTTCAAGTGATCCTCCCACCTCTGCCTCCCAGAATGCTAGGATTACAGGCGTGAACCACCATGCCTGCCCTAAAATTTATTTTTTAATGTTACATATTTAAGAGCCATCTAAATGGTTGCATGTAACATGTAGCTACAGAGTATTTCTTTTCATTGCTGTATAAAATTACATTATAAATATATTTTATTTATCCAATTTCCTATTTATTTATATTTGAATTTTTTCCAGTATTTTGTTACTATGAGTAATGTTTCTATAAATGTTCTTGTACGTGTTCGCTGGTACACTTGTGCAAGAGTTTGTACATTAATGTGCAAGTGATGATTTATGTACCAAGGTATAGCTATATATGAAAATGTTCAACTTTACAGAATAATTATCACTGTTTTCAGAAGTTCGTGAGAATGAGCCAGGCTGTTTTTTATCCAGCATGCTGAGTTCCACCAGAACTTTGTCACATTTTGTTATTGTAAACAACCTCCAAGGATCGAAGAAGCTAACCTCCTAAAGCAAAGTCTGCATTCAAGCTCATTTGTATTCAAGCATTCTCTACCTTGAGAAAAAAAAAGGTATTAACCAAAACAGAACAGAAAACAAGAGAAAAGGAGTGCATTTTTTCCTCTCAAAAGGGTTCTCTGTTTGGAAAAAGGGAGATAACTGTACCATGCTTCCTCAAACTCTTCTGGGATTCTTTCATGTCACTCTCCCCCAGCTTTTGGGTAATTTGGAGTTCAGCAAATGCACACATGTCATGTGCAACCCATAAAGAACTGAAGACAGCTGGATGTACCAGCCCCGTTAGAGATTATCATTGGAAAAGGCACCATGGTTGGCAAATTAATAGAGATTTGTTTAGGCAACAATGGATTCTATGCATTCTATGAACTTCTTTTTAAATTTATTTTTAATTTTTTTTATTTTAGCATATTATGGGGATATAAGTGTTAAGGTTACATATATTGCCCATGCCCTCCCTTCCCCTTGAGACAGAGCCTCAAGCATGACCATCCCCCAAACGTTGCACATCTCACTTATTGTGTTTGTATATACTCATCCCCTCCTCCCCCTTCCCACCCACCCGACATCTGATAATGTTATTCCTATATGTTCACTGAGGTGTTGACTTGTTAATATCAATTTGCTGGTGAGTACATGTGGTGCTTGTTTTTCCATTCTTCAGATACTTCACTTAGTAGAATGGGTTCCAGCTTTATCCAGGAAAATACAAGAGGTGCCGTATCACCATTGTTTCTTAAAGCTAAATAGTACTCCATGGTATAAATATACCACATTTTATTAATCCACTCATGAATTGATGGGCCCTTGGGTTGTTTCCACAACTTTGCAATTGTGAATTGTGCTGCTATAAACATTCGAGTGCAGGTGTCTTTTTCATAAAGTGACCTTTGATCTTTTGGGTAGATGCCCAGTAGTGGAATTGCTGGATCAAATGGTAGATTCACTTGTATCGCTTTAAGGTATCTCCATATTATTTTCCACAGAGGCTGAACTAGTTTGCAGTCCCACCAGCAGTGTAGGAGTGTTCCTATCTCTCTGTATCCATGCCAACATTTATTGTTTGGGGACTTTTTGATAAAGGCCATTCTCACTGGAGTTAAGTGATATCTCATTGTGGTTTTGATTTGCATTTCCCTGATCATTAGAGATGTCGAGTATTTTTTCATATGTTTGTTGGCCATTATTCCATCTTCTTTTCAGAAGTTTCTGTTCATGTCCTTTGCCCATTTTTTGATAGGGTTGTTTGATTTTTTTCTTGCTGATTTTCCTGAGTTCTAAATAGATTCTAGTTATCAGCCCTTTATCAGATGTGTAGCTTGTGAAAATTTTCTCCCATTCTGTGGGGTGTCTGTTTGCTCTCTTGACAGTTTCTTTGGCTGTGCAGAAGCTTTTTAATTTGATCAGGTCCCATTTATTTCTTTTTGTTGATGCTGTGATTGCCTTTGGGGTCTTCTTCATAAATTCTTTGCCTAGGTCGATGTCTAGAAGAGTATTTCCAACGTTTTTCTCTAGAATTCTAATAGTTTCACACCTAAGATTCAAGTCTGTTACCCAGCGTGAGTTGATTTTTGTGAGAGTTGAAAGGTGTGGGTCTTGTTTCAGTCGTCTGCATGTGGCTATCCAGTTTTCCCAGCACCATTTATTGAATAAGGATTCTTTTCCCCAGTGTATGTTTGTGTCTTGTTTGTCGAAGATTAATTGGCTATATGAGGATGGTTTTATATCTGGGTTCTCTGTTCTGTTCCACTGGCCAATGCCCCTGTTTTTGTGCCAGTAACAAGCTGTTTTAATTACTATAGCCTTGTAGTATAGTTTGAAGTCTGGTAAATTGATACCTTCTATATTGTTTTTATTGCCTAGGATTGATTTTGTTATATGGGATCTTCTCATATAGTCTTCAGTGGTGGTTCTATTACCATAGTGAGTTTAAGCATGTATCAATTAGGCTATCATAGAAATTGCTGCCTGTGCTTAATTGACTATTTCAGTCCTAATGTTTTCTTTGAGATGTATTCATTTCATATGAGCATAAACTCATGTAACAGATATGCTGAGTGTGTGGTTGACTTGTATCTTTCCATAAAAGTTGTTCCATACTGGTGTGGCTTTGCTGCTACAGCTCAAGTGGTCCAATATCCTAAATGAATAGCCAGACCATTAAGATAGTTTATTAATTTGTACAAAGGTATATTTTTATCAATATTGGGATGATGTGGTATATAGCTAGGAAAACCGTCTGAAGTTAGCCTACTGTGGGAAGCATCAACTGCTGTAAAACTTCAGCAACTTATCATCATTATGGCATATGACATTTTTGGAGTTTTTCCCATGTTGGAAGGACACCATTTTAGCAATAAATCATGGCAAGTCTTGTAGGCTCACACTGAGTCATAAGATTGGGCAAAACAGTAAGTGAGGCTATCTATGGGATAAGTATTTGTTTATAAAATTTGCTAAGATGTTGGTAATGTTATTTCCATTGCACAATGTGAAATTTGAGAGGCTTGTCTCATCTAATGAGTGTTTAATGCAAAGCACATTCACAGTGGAAAAAGATCATCAGGTCAGAGTGTCTTAGACAAGCTAGAGGTTGCTACTCAGCCCAGATGCCAAGGATAACTGGGGAAGTCTAATTGCCAAAGGTCCCAATAAGCTGTGAGATTGTTCTCACCCACCTATGGGGGACTGAAGGAGTAAGGAGCTCCAGGACAGAGCCTGTTTTATTGTTGCCTGAATTTCCTCCAAGTTCTTCTTATAGGCACCTTTTCTCAAATTTGGCAGTATTTGGTGAGTTGGTATAGAGTTTACAAATTCCATTTTTAGAGCACTTCATTTCTAAATCCAAAGAAGCCCCATCTAAGGTTGAGTTTCATTATACATATATATATATAAATCCTTTTTACCACTATTTTATTATGATTTAATTTGTTACTTTATATTGATTCCTCTATTAAATGCACATCTATGCATACATTTTATCTCTCTTAGGCTCAATATCCTCTTCTATAAATCTTTTCTTTTTTTCTTTTTTGAGTAAATAGCAACTAAAAAAAGTAGCATGTTTTAGTTATATATATTACATATATATAATATCTAATATATAAACATATATATAAACACACACACACACACACACACACACACACATATATATATATATATATATATATATATATATATATATATATACATTTTTTTAAACAGAGTCTGTTTAAACTGTTGC
The DNA here is from genome assembly GCF_040939455.1 of Microcebus murinus. Classification (NCBI taxonomy): domain Eukaryota; kingdom Metazoa; phylum Chordata; class Mammalia; order Primates; family Cheirogaleidae; genus Microcebus; species Microcebus murinus. The sequence continues at coordinate 70,147,411 of NC_134112.1, forward strand.
CTGGGCTAGCATGCAATGGCATCACCATAGCTCACTGCAACCTCAAACTCCTGGTATCAAGGAATCCTCCTGCCTCACATCTTGCGTAACTGAGACTACTGGTGTACACTACCACATCCAGCTATTTTTCTATTTTTTGTAGAGATGGGATCTGATTGTTGCCCAGGCTGGTCTCAAAATCCTGCCCTCAAGTGATCCTCCTGTCTCAGCCTTCCAAAATGCTAGGATTACAAGCACGAGTATATTTTTTTCTAACACTTCATGTCTTTTTACTACATTTTTGAAATTTTTTGTACATAATTCCAGTTCAATAATTGATTTCTTATTTGTGTCTTATCTTCTATTTACACTGTCTGTTGAGGTCTTTTTTCCCCCAAAATTTGTGGTTTTCATTTTTGAAGTACCGCTTTCTTTTTTGAGAATCCATCAGTTTAATTCCTGATAGTGTTTGTTTTATGCTCATCTTTGTTAAGGTATTTTTGTTTCTTTAAACACTCCATATGTCATGTCATTATTTGAGTTGTCTAATAATTCTAATATTAGTATTTCTTAGTGTCTAAATCTTTTGTTTATTGTTTCTTTTACTCTTTCACATCATAGCTGGCTTTCCATGTGTTTGATGATCTTCATTTGTAAGTGCTTCACTCAATCTTTATCTGTTTTGTGAGCCTAAAGTGGGAAAGCCTTCCTCCAAAAAGCATTTTTGTTTGTGGGTGACTGGAGGAGATATCAATCTGGATTTTGCAAGGCAATCCCCGTCCTAACTTCTCTACCATACCAGAAGAGCCTCAGCATCTTGATAACAATGCTGCTATTGGCATCTTAACCTCTCATCTTTCTGGTCCCAGCTCCACTCCATCAATATGGTTCCAGTTTGCAGTTACTGTGTACCTGTGTGAGTGGGACAGAGAGGTTTGGAAGACATACCTTTCATCTTAGGAAACTACCATTACTTCAAAGAGTACCTTATGCACCAAATAGGTTTATTTATTTTTTTGAATAGTGGAAGAATCCATTAAAACATCTAATCAGCCAGAATGCCAGAAAGAGTATAGAAATCTTTCAGTAGTAATATAGTTAATATACATTAACAATTTGGGGACATTTGTATTTTAAGATATACAGCTTAGGAACTAATAAAAGTCCAAAACACTAGATTGATTTCAGAGGACTTAGGTTGGAATCCTTTTTACCACTATTTTATTATGATTTAATTTGTTACCTTATATTGATTCCTCTATTAAATGCACATCTACGCATACATTTTATCTCTCTTAGGCTCAATATCCTCTTCTATAAATCTTTTCTTTTTTTCTTTTTTGAGTAAATAGCAACTAAAAAAAGTAGCATGTTTCAGTTTCAGGCCTATACGATTTTTCTCTGGCGATTAAGAATAAAGTGACAAAAAGTTTGTAAAGAAACAAAATGACAAATAGTTTGGATAGTCCATAAAATAGTTTTCTGTCATTTTTGTTGAATATGAGATATTATTATCCATTAAGATTTTTTTCTTCTTTTTTTTTTTTCCTTTTTGTTTTTTTTTTAGTACACATGCAGGTCAAAGATTTTTTTTTCTTAAATGAGCTTAAAAACAGCTCTCTGTTCTTCTAGTAGGTGAGTCTTCCTTGATTTACACATGATGAAATCAGCAAGTACATAGAAACTTTTATATGTTCACTATACAATTGATGGAAAGTTATGAATAAGCCAGGAATATAGACTCTCTGTTCTGGAATACAATGTATATAAATATCCTTTTTAGATCCATTGTAATGATTTATTTTGAGTCACTGTCTTTATTAAAAATTACTTATGCATAGAATTAATATGTTTGATTTTTATCAAATGAGCCAGAATGTTTTAAGATGACTTTTATTTTATAACCCAATCATTTTTCTCAATATTTTAGCATATTATGATGTATGGACATATCTAATTAAAGGCAAAATTAAAATGTGAATTCTTCAATTTAGTTTTTTCTAAGAAATATTTAAGCACATAAAAGAATCTATAGCTGTATCTATGTTCTCTTTAACATATAAATTTTTTGTTAACTTTTTATTGGAATTTAACTCTATATCTCATGTTTATCCATCTCAACATATACAAAAGTCCTTATTTTTCAATGATTATATAAATGTACTATTCTCTAGATAGATACATTATTTCAAGTTTTATTTATTAAAGTCATGCTGAAGTGAATACTGGAATGTATGTCCTTGCTCAGTTGGACAAATTATCCATAGGAAAAATTCTTAGAAGCAAAATGTCAGATTAAAAGATAAATTAATTTCTTCTCAAATAAGTCACACAAATTACGTTCTCCATAATAGCTTGTGGGATTGCCTACTTTCTATATCTTTGCCAACACTGTATATTACCAAATTCAATTTTTGTCATTCTGGTAGTTGTGAGATGTGATGATATTTTTTCTTCAATTTCCTATTCCATACCCATTCCTTATCTCTTTTCTCTGCTTCTAAAATCTTACATGTTAAAAAAAATAAAATCTTATGTGTTGGATTTTGGATCTCCTGGATCAAATTCCCATATATTTTAACTTTCTGTATCTTTTAAATTCTCATATCTCCTATTTTTTTATTTCTTTGTCTTTTGCTCTAAGTTCTGAGACATTTAAGAGTCTTAATTTAATTACTTATTAGAAAATATTTCCATTAAGTTGGTTATTCAGTAGTTTGATGATTCTGTCTTTGAATTTTGTAATCATATTTTAAATTCCCAGGAACTCATTTTGTTCTCTGATTAGCACTTTTATTATAGCAGCTTGTGAGATACTTTCTCAAATCTAAAGATACTATTTCCCAGCATTACTTCTATTTGTTCTTAGTGACCCTTCCTGTTGAAGCCACTGGGTTTTCCTCAAATGTCTGATAATGCATAGGTGGAGGTTTGTGTTTGTAAATGAAGGACCAGGTTGACTATTATGTTTAGCTGGCATTCATTTCCCCAAAGATGAGCAATCAGTTCCCTAAAAGAGTCTTTCCTTTTAGACAACTAAAAGGAGTTGGGAGTGGGGCAGGGAGAAGGGATCTGGCTGTAGTATCTGTGTTGTTTGACAGACCAGGCCAATGGGTAAGCTTTACTTGGGGTTCTAGAGGGTTGGGCAGGTTATCGGGTGGGGATCCCTCCCAAAGTTAACATTAGGAAAGGTTTCCCATCAAGGTGATGGTGCTTTGGCTTCTTGGGTGGATAGATGCCTATCTTCTCCACTTCAAATTCTTCATGGTAGTAGGGAGGATCTAAGTGAAACTGCTCACTTTTTTCTCATCCTTATGACCACCCAAAAAGCCCTTCTTAGTTCATGCTTTTGTTTTTGTTTTTAAAAGAAAGCTTAGGAAGCTGGAGCTTCTTCTGAATAGAAAGCCTACAGGGAGCAATAATCCTGCTGGTCTCATTCCCTGATGGCTGCCTCATTGCCCATTAATGTTCTTTTATATCTCTGAAAAAAAAACAACACAATTTAAACAGTTTCATTGAAGTATTATATAACTCACATGCCATAAAATTCTTTTGCTGGCTCTAAGTTTAACATTTCTCCTGGACTCTTGGGAAGTCTGCACCCACCCTTAGGGTTTTTAACTGTGCCTTTCCTTACTTTCTATTTTCTACTCTCACTCACATTCTCTCTGCCAAGCTTTTCTCAAACTTTCTGGCCCATAGCAGTTTCTTTTTTTATTTCCTGCATACATCACATTTTCCTTCCCTAAACATTTTCGTTTTTTGCTATTTATTGGGATGTTTGGAGGAAGGGAAGGTAGAGTCATGAGCTTTAGTATATTTCCTTCCCAGATTCATATTTTTATGGCTTAAGGTAGCTTATTATTGTATCGGTGACATTTATATTATACAAGTAGGAGACATAGAACACATATCTACTGAAAATACAATTGGTTGATGGATAAGACTGACTTAAAAGATTTCAAGAATGGACCCGTTTCCTTATTTTGGACATATAATTAGAAGTCTTTAAAGAGATGAGATTTTTCAGAAGAATTTGTTAGAAGTAACACATGTTATCCCAAAAGAACTCTGTATAACACCAAGTATGATATTTTGACTCTAGAATAAAACTTACTTGATTGCTTTAGACATGACTGTATATACTTAAAAATTCACTCAGAGTTCCATTTGTGTTATTTGAGACATATATATATATATATATATATATATATATATATATATGTACATATGTAGGTTTATTTCAATGCAAACATGGGTTTAGGTTCTATTACAATATATATTTATGGCCTTACTATTCCAAGGCTTTCTATACTTATCATGTAATACATTCTGTGACAGTCTCCCATTAAACCATCTACTAGAAGGATTGACATTAGTTATGGGATAGAGTAGTCTCAGCTCTTTAGACATATAACTACTGTGCCATTTTGATGTAATTCTGTATAAATTTCAAACATTTCTATTTAACATAATCAAGTGGTATGAAATCTTCTTTTTAAATGGCAAGTATACAGTACTAGCTCAATTGGCACTTAGCAACAGTCCTTTTACAATATGCACAATAGCTTCCAGCAGGGAGTTTTTTAAGGACCATCCTTTGAGAGCACAAACTCACACATGTACAATCAGTAGACATCAAGGTTCTATCTCCAGTTCCCCTTGAGATGTTATTTAGCTAATGTACAAATGTTACAGCTAAGCTGTTAAGCCTGAAAAATAGAACACACAGTTGTATGCAGGTACACTCATTTTTCATTCTCTTGGTTAATATCTTCATATTCTAATTCTACATAAAATAATATCTAGAATGAATTGGGATTAATTTTTAGTACATAGGCATTTTTCATCTTTTAAATATGCTAGGAACATTTGTGAGTATAATTTTTCATAGTAGCAGAGCACCATGGAGTGGATATGCACTGAAAGAAGTTGCTTGATTATATAATACTTAGTTTTTCTGTCAGATTATAATTATGTCATAGGCTGCTGACACTTTGCATTGTAACAAAGGACATGCAATCCAGTATTATTTGAATCCACAGCACACTCCTGGGAGACAGGGACTGGGTTTTATTTATCATTGTTTCTCAGTGCACTTGGTGCCTGGCACGTATTTAATACTCAATCACTATTTGAATGCATAAATTAATAACAAACATGGAAAATAATTTTTAAATAAATCAAGGTAATCTTTTATACATTGTGTACAAAAACTAAATTGATTGACACCATGATTTTTATGTTAAGAATAAAAGAAATTATAAAATTTTCAGAAGAAACACTACCACATTTCTATCACATTTCTATTTTCTCCACTTACCTAAGAAATAAGTATTAGTAGCATCTAAACATTAAGATTACATGAGGGCCAATTAGGAATTTCCAATAATATTTATATACCCGGTTTGGAGTTTATTCTGATGCAGCTTTCAAAACGTGAACAGAGTAATTAGCAAAGCGTTGTGCACAGTGTTTATCCAACAGGATCGCCATCTTCAATACCATTTCAATCTAGACTCCTCTTCACCATTCCCTATTGCTTAAGCTATGCTGACAACTCTTTTCTGTTTCCATATTCCTGAGTTGACTGACTGATACTACTGAGATTGTATGAAAGGAAGAGTGGGACATAGGAAATCCTTCACGATCTAAATCCAGCTTCTTTCTCTGTAGTTTGCACCTGTTAAATGACAAGCCTTGAATTCTGTAAATTGATGTATGAAGCTGCTGTTTTCTCTCTATCACAGTTGTATGTTCTGGGGTGATTATGGAATCCGGGAGGGAGAAGATCAAGTTATTCTGTGGGAACATCAACATCACATTTCTTTCTTTTACGTTTTTCTGCTTCCATCATTATTAAATTTAGTTGCAAAAATCTCTTGATTTAAATATCTCTAGGCAAATGTTAGTGCCTCTTTTTCTCCTTTCATGTTTTCATCTTTTCTAGACCATAGTCTTTAAAGTAATGTCACACTGATATTAATTTTGTGGCAGGAAGGGAATTTTGAAAATGATTAATCAAGCTGTTCCCATTTGACAGATCCAAAAACTAAGTTAAAGATTGTGTCTAGTTTAGATCACAATAATAGTAACAGACCACTTGGCTCCCAGTTCACTGTTTTCAGTTCCTTTCAAAATTGCTGCAGAGAATACAGTTGTCTTTCAGTATTCATGGGAGATTGCTCTACAACTTCTTGTGGATACCAAACTGCACAGATCTTAAGTCTGTGATATAAAATGATGTAGTATTTGCACATAACCTATATACATCCTCTGATATACTTTAAATCATCTCTAGATTACTTACAATACCTAATACAATGTAAATGCTATGTAAATAGTTGTTGCACTGCATTGTTAGGGAATAATGACAAGAAAAAAGAAAAAAGTCTGTATATGTTCAGTACAGATGCAATTTTTTAAAAAGAATTTTCCATCTCCAGTTGGTTGAATCCATGGATAGGGAACCCATGGATATGAAAAGCTGACTGTATTCATTTAGTTTAACTTTAATATTTATTAAACTTAAAAGTTTATAGATGAGTGGACTCGTTATAAAGTCAAATCAAACTTCGTTACAGAAAAAAAAAACCTAAAAAGTTTAAGAGGCCTTGAATTGGTTGCAATTCACTTCTTAAAAAACATTGTACTTATGTTTAATCCCAGATAAATCAGATAATTTTTCTTTATTTTTTGCTACATCTATTCCAAAGTGAGAACATCTAGGTAAGAAAAAATGATATTTGGAAAAAGTGGCTTTCCCTTAATACCTCTGCCCAAAGATATCCTCTCTTGCCTATGATGATACAGATGCTAATTTGAATCATTTTATAAATAAAAAGGAATAACAGAAAATCACAGCACAAAAGAACTCAAGTACAAACTATATAGTTAACCATGAGAAGGTACTTAGGATTCTGAGTCTCCATATGCAGCCTCCTTTTCAGCCTCTCTCTTAATAGCTATCAAGTGCACTTGTTGGTCCAGGCAATATAAGATGGGCATTATGTCCCTCTGTCTGCTGAGTTCTTTAAAAGCAATCCAAAAAGTCTCAAGATGAATACTGTGTAAGTTTCACGGAAACTGGCAACCTGCCACTGAAGGCTTTTGCAAAGTCTAAATCAAGGCCATTCAAAAGACTCTAAACTTTGCGGTGTGATGAAGTCAGGAATTCTATGCTATCATTTGATGAAACCTCTTTCGTACAATGTGCAAGTGATAACTGACCTCAAAATTATGCTACAAACTATGAAACTTACATAGGCCATGGAACACTGTTTACATGTATATAAAAGAAGACAGAAGGGGTTCATATCTTGAAACTATTGCTCTATGTTTCTAATTTTCACTTACATGCAACAATATGTAAGGAAATTATTCACAGAAATAAGGAAAAGCCCCTCAGATTAAAACCACTGAAATTTTATTTTTAAATATATACGTCTCTGAGCAGTAAGAAATATTAATTAAGAACACTTATTTCTTTTACTCTAAAATCGGATTTTTAAAATAACTAGAGCTGGTTAGAATTAATGTTTAAACTCTTGTCAAAGCTAAATTATTGGCTACTTCACCATTTGAAAAGCCGTAACCAATTTAAACCATTAAAATCATCTGTGGAGAAAAATTGAAAGCCAAGTTTTGGGTGGAAAGGATTCAAAGTCCCCAAGATATTAAATTTAAAAGTTCACTCTCTTACCTTCAAACTTCTAAATTACAATATCATGACCCTGATGCAATATATTTTTAAGAGAGTGCTGTGGTACAGTACTATACGTAATTATTTCACTCCTCGGAAGAAAAGCCCATCATTCAGAGAGAATAAAACTTTAAGAAAGCTATAAAGTCCATTTCTTTAGAAACATATGTCGTTTACATCACTAAGTTACACTGTACAATTGTGTCCTATCAAGTTTTGGGACACCTGCCTAATATAATATTAGTTTTTTCAAAATTATTGCTAGCTCTCTTTGAGATACAAGCCTGAGAGCAAGTCATTTTTCAATGGTGAATAAATAAATAGCTCCAAAATGACAAATCACTGAAATTAAAATGATATTTTACAATGATTTTCAGTCTTATCAAGTATTTGATAATCTGTGTTTAAATACCATTGTTCTAAGGTTTCTACCCTAGCAGCTTACACAATTGTTTTTGCTGCCAATTTAAACTTACTTTTTAAATGAGTAATTTAAGCCAGAAAAGTTAAATATTATTTGGGTTTGCTTTTGAGTTGGAAATAGAGTTTGATTTGGCACAGTGATAAGTAAAAAAAAAAGAAAAAAAGAATCTGCTCCTACTGAATCACATGTAGAAGATCTCCTCAAGTTCTTGCATCTTTCCATAAACCACTAAAAGGCAAATAAGCAAAAAGTGGTATGGGAATCAAATAAATGCATTTTCTAAGGATTTTTTTGACAAAACTCCACTATGTCTTTTGTTTATAATCACTGTTACCTCCCAGAAGAGACATTACTCATAAAATATTGAGAGAACATTCTATACCATAGCATGTTATGATTTGTTTAATTCATTTTTATGCCTATGCCCTTACAGGAAGATCATTTCCTCTATTTATACTGTATTATGATTTGTTGGATCTATTCAAATCTATGACTACACACACACACACACACATATATATATATATATATATATATATATACAGAGAAAGAGGGGGGCATCAATAGTGTTAAACATTTTAGAATTGGTCTTTGAGTAAAATAAATATACTGTCTAGTATCTACATGATTAGAGATAGCAAATGACTGAGATAATATGTATTCCTAGTGATTTTTTGAGAATTCAGAAAGATAACTATTTTAACTTTTTAGATGAAATGAAACAATCTACCTACATACTTTCTTATGGTAGCAAAAATGTCTTTATCTTCTCCAGGTATCAGAGCAATTATCAAATACTTCTGCCCTCAAAAATATGTTCCATTTTAGGAAGGTAATTGCTTAGAAATGAATCAGTAAGGGAATCCTTTCTGAGAAAAAATGGTCCAGGTAAGAAGTTCCTAATAGTTTATAAACAGCAATAGTTCAACTCAGCAAACTTGACTATAAAGTACTCTATTATGAGCAAATACAATTTTCTTATACTGAAATAACCCAAAACCCAGATTCTTTGTTAAGAGAACCCCATATTAGTGAAAAGCAGCCCAAAGGTAAATTCCCAAGGTCACATGTGTCACTTTTATTGGTGGTTAGGCTGGCTCTCAGAAGACATACTTTCCACCTTTATTATTTTGGCTTAAGCATGAACGAAAGCCTTTAGTTTGATATACTTTAACATGGGTGAAGCTGAAACTTAGAAAATGCTTTGAAGATTTAAAAACTTTATTAAATAATTTGGAATATCAAAAGGAAAGCACACCAAAAAATTACCAGAAATATATAAACACCTGAGTTAAAATGTTAAATTGCTGAATATATCTTTTATTAACACAGGCCTTTTTATCAAAGAGTTCACAGTCTACTTAATTAATGTGCGTGTTAAGAACCACAAGTGAAAGAACATGATTACTATAATACATATATAGTATAGATGGGGATCTCACTGTGTTGCTCAGTCTGGACTCAAATCCCTGAGCTCAGGTGGTCCTCCCACCTCAGTATCCTGAGTAGCTGGGACTACAAACATGTCTGGCTGATACCTTCAATATTAAATGTTCAAGAAACAGTCTTTACTTCCAGGGGAAGGATTCAAGGAAGGATAAAGGATATAGATTATTTGCAATTGTGAGCTGGAGCTATCAAGAGCTGTTTGTGCGCATTTCTTCCTAACTCTCAGTTTTTAGAAAGGTCACATTGGTAGCTTGAAATTGGCCTTGATGAGTGTTTATATCATCAAAACTAGCAAATACTATAAATCAGGTATTTAATGCTTAATCAAGTTTGAGAAATGCACTGAATGCTTTTAGGTAGAGTCATGACAATATCATTTTTTAAATCTTATCATGGTGAGTTTATCCCTAGTCCATGCCAGGAAGGATCTCAGAATGGAAAAGAGGTACTATCTATGGGGAAAGAGATGCTACCTTTGGAAAAACTATTTATATCAGGATTTCTCAACCACAGCACTACTGATACTTAGAGTTGTATAGGTCTTTGTTGTGAGACACTGTCCTGTACATCGTAGAATATTTAGCAGCACTCATGGTCTCTGTACACTAGATGCCAGTAGCACCTGCCCTAATTGTGATTGTCAAAAATGTCTCCAGACATTGTCAAATATTCCCTGGATGGCAAGGGCACTTCTGTTTGAAAACCATTGTTCTCTATCTTTGGCTAGTCCTTCAGTCAGCCTTTATTGAGTTAACTCATGATGGTAATGACCTTGCTCCACAGTTGAGACAATTCCCAACCTATAAGGTTGACTTTACCATTGCAGGACTTGCAGGATAACCATATCTTAATATTCTACAGCAGCCATATAATTTACTTAACAGGTGTTGAAGTATATTTATTTAATAATGGTTTGTGTTTTCATGAAAATAAAATTGAATTAGCCAATATGTTGTGTGACAATTACTTAAAGGCCTGCCTCTTTCATCTCTCGACTCAATCCTAAAACACCTCTCCACTCCTTATGCAGTATCTAAAATTCTTTTCATAAAGTTACTTTTTTAAGGTTATGACTTCTCTATGCAAGTGCTCCATTAAAATGCAAAAAAATGTACATCTGCTTGCAAAAACTATATTTTATCCCACTATTAGGAATATTCTCATCAAGATGGGCAGCTCCTTAGTGAAAGAAACGGTTTCTCTTTCATTTTGTATCCCTAGCACCTATTACATCATTTGTTACATAGGTGTCTATCTTCCAAAAGATAGTTTTATAGAACATAGGATAGGAACAAGGTTAGTTTTAATGCTAGAACAGGAGGTAGAGAAGATTGTAAGGCAAAGAGTACTATTTGGATTTAGGAAGTGAGGAGAAAGGGTATCAAAATAAGGAGAGCATCAGAAGGACAGTAGGAATGAGATAGGAAGGAAAAATGGCTTATTGGGGACTTTTAAAGGGCTGGCTTTGGTCATTTGATTCCTCTTGTTGCTTTTTATTTGATGATATGGACTACTGGATAATACATGAGACAACTTAAGGCAACACATGAGAAAAATGCCTCTCTGCATTTTTCTGGTATAGTAACTTCCTTGTCATAGTTGGTAAACTTCCAGATTTAAGCAAGTTCTGAATTTTTATAGATAGTGACTATTTGCTTGCTAGAATGGTAGCTTAGTTGGTAGACTGTAACATTCACCAGTGTGATTATTCCAGAGAATGCTCTTTGACAGCCCAGAGATTGTATTTCGCAGTATCTTGTTGGCATTTTACATATTGATTTAATGTCTCTGGTAGCTCTGAGAAAGATGTTTGGTATTTAGTAATTGATATTTCTAGTAGCAAAAAAATTTAATCATGTAGTTATAGCTTCAGATATTCTTTTGCAAATTTTTCTAATGAAAATTATACAGCTCATAAAGTACATTCTGGTAAGAATTGACATCCCCTAAAATTTCAGCAATCATAAATTGACTTTCATAGGACCATGGTTCACTAATATTTGTTTGCCAAACTGTCGTACCCCATAAAAAATTTTAGTCTTGAAGAACAGCTGTCAACTATTCTGATTACTCATTGGCCTAAATGCCATTGCCTAGTGTTGGTTGTCAATTCTCACAAATCACAGCTGTCATTTCTTGCTTTTAGATATGAATCAGATTGTCATTTTCTAAAGCTTCCTCTGGTGGATGCAATACAATGCAATAACGTGTATGTGTGTGTATAATATATGGAGAGATAGAGTAAGTGAATGTGCTCTCTTTTATTAATATTATCTGATTATGATAGTTTTATTCATGCAATACTCAAAATTATGGCAGAAATCTCTCCCATCCTCACACACACACACACACACACACACACAGAGGTACACAGATGCATGCACACAAACATCATTAAGAGATGACTTAAGGATGAAAAAAGAGGTATTTTTTAAACTAGGATGCTAAGGAGACTCTTTACCAAAAAAACTCTATAATCCATAGTGCCTGAATTCCCATCATATAAGTTATCCTATAAAATTTACTTTGTTCCCATCAGAACAAGTGCAAATGAAATTAATTCTTGAATGAGGTGGTGTGATAAATCCCTAAGCTCTAATGACATAAGGCTAAAACCATTTACTAAGAGTGAGTTCTGAATAAAGAAGAAAAAAAAAATGCCAAACTGTAAGCAGAGGAGGTAGGAGGGCCAAAGTACACTATCTACTTCATAATTTTGACTAAAATGATTTATGGGCACCGTTGGTGACATAATGTAGTTGAGATGCCAAATGAGAATTGAAATTTATATAGAAGTTATGATACGTTCATTATTTCTACCTTATCTTATCTGGATAAATGTGCAATAAGATTGCACAAATGCCTACAATAAACATTAATTCTCACAAAATATTTTTTAAGAATCAAGGTAATTAAGAATAAAATTTAATTTTCCTTTGATATTTGTCATAAATAAGACATGACAAATAGGGCACCTCTACTGGCCTCTAATTTTAAAAGAAACTTGGTAAACTATTTTGTTGCATAAAAAGAAAATGTATTAAATACAAGTAGAAAATACAATAATTCGCTTTTCTTTTATACCCTCATTTTTAGGGCGTATCTTATTATTCCAAAGGGAGATCATATGTGAAACAAGAATGAGAAGCAGATAAACTGAGCATTCATGAACACACATAGTTCAATTTTTCCTGCCTTATTGTTTAATGATTGATTATTGGCACAATCAATCATTTAACTATCTTTGTGAATTGACACTTTTCTAAAGAGAACTGGCTAGATAGCTCTGAAAATGTCATCTGTTTCCATTTAGATTCTGAAGAGAGAAGGATAAAAATAACATACACAAAGAGAAAACTTTCAACTTAGCTACTTGACTGTCATACCCAATCTTACCACATCCAATATTCAAAAAGTTGAAGAGGTTAAACACACATTTAGTTTGATTTCTTCCATTGTGTGTATGTGTTTAAAATATATGCTCAGTTATATTTTTGTATTCCACAGAGAAAAAGCTTACTTGCTTAAATTCTATCCACATGTATTTTTGACTGGAGAGAATGTCTGTCCTTTTTTCTTCTTAGTAAGGCATTAAATTAGCTCAGTGAACCCAATTGTTTAAAAACAAGAATCTGACAGAATGAATAAGAATATGGTTTATTAATGGAAAACACATTTATTTTATAAATAAATAATAGTGCTACTAAAAACATTCCTTGCTATGCAAAAAAAGGAAAAAATATCTTATGAGTAGATTCATTAAAACTTACTCATATCCATGTGTCAAAATGGAAATTAATAGTTAAATTATATATTATAATTCTTTTACCATCTCTGAAAAGTAGATGTCCTCATATTTTTATTGAAAGTTTGTAGGGCACCAGTCATATAGTTCCTTCTCATTGTCTCCATCCTTTTTCTTTTCCCCCCAAGAAGTAATATATGTAAAAAGCCCAATTACGAACAAGGCAGATTTTTTTTGAGGCATTGATCTATTGATTAAATGATTGGAGGCTTCTCTCAGCACTTAGATGGGGAACTATACATGGGCTTTTAAATTCAAGAAAGTTTTTTACAAATAATTTGATCACTATGTGGGTAGCTTATAAAATATTAGCTCGATTAAATCATATATGAATTATGAATTAAACTTACACTACAGGTGTTTGAGTTTAGTATCTATTACCAATACCCCCCATTAGGGAGTTTGCAATAATCTCTCTGCAGGAATGGCTGAGCCAATATTTTAGTCCTGTCTTCGTAACTGCCTTCTTGTTCTTCTGTGTGTGGTAGAAGTTTATAAGCTCTCTTTGCATTAGGCTTAATGGTCAGCATCTATTCTCAGCATGTTGATATTTTTTCTACATGTGTAATTTTTTTCTTTCTTGGTATTGTACGCTAGTTTCCCTTTCACGAACTCTGCTGACTTTGTACCTCACCTGGCAAGTCAAATGATTTTGTGTTCTCCAGCATGCTACAAACAGGGTCACGAATGTTCGCCAGCTGCAGACCCAGATGACTCAGGTAGGCAGCTCAGCTGGACCCACAATATTATCAATCACTGTGACCTAGAAATGATCATTCATAAAATCAATACCAAATAATGAGCCTTCTGAGTGGCAGCATTGATCACATGCCTTCAGAATTGGTTTAGACTATGACTTGGAGCTCCTGCCTTACTCTGTCTTGAACTTCGGTTCTACACTGGAACTGGTACTCTGTCTTCTTCCTTTCTATCTCAGTTTGATTAATTCATATAAAAATTCCTGCATCTTTACCTAGTGAAGTTTCCAGAAGTGCTCAGCTGTTTGCCAACGTTTTGGCCAGGGTGAAGACTGTGTTCACTAAGGTTGAGATTAGAGGAGGTCTCCCACTTTCCCCACTTGAAGCAGGAAACTTACCAGGACTGTAGGGCCAAGGATGCTGCTAGGAGGAGTATGAGGCAGAGGTGGCTGGGAAAAAACAGAGTAAAGCCAAGATACAGAAACCAGAAAGATTAAAAATAAATAAAATTGAAAGGAAGTCTAAAAATGAAAGATAAAGAAAGATAAAAGAAAGATAAAGTTACGGAGTCAAAAGTACAGAGATTAAAAAGAAGAAATCAAAGGAAAATAACTTCTAAAAAGGGGAGTGATCTCAAGTGATTGCCTGAAACATTGACTTTCAATGATGAAATCCACAAGGTGCTTGCCTAATTCTGACTAGCTTAGTGGGTCTTGAACCATGCACAACCTGATACCTAACACCAGGACTTTTCTTTTCTTTTCATCTTCCTTTGTTCATCTGGTTCTGGCATCAATGCCCATTCCAGATCAAACCAAAAGGTTGACCAGCCAGGACTGCTGTGCTGCTCTTTGCCTTATTTCAGTGGTTTCTCACTGCTAGATTCCTGCCATCCTGGCTTACCTATTAGATTGATGCACTTCATGGCTATGTCTTTGCCTGACATGTATGTGTGTACATGAAGGTGCCCACCACACACTTAAATACCTGCATGAGCCATTAGCCTGCCTGGATGCCCACAGAGTCAAGCCATGGTAGCTAGATTCATTTCTCCAGTCCTTGCCCTCTCTCTTCTGGGTTCTTCCCATTCTTGTGCAGCCAAGCTGTTCTGTTTTCCGCACGCCTTGTTACTAACCAGTTCAGCTCAAGACAAGGCATTATTTTCTTATCTTTGCTCTCTGAGTCCTACTCTGAAGCTGCACCACTTTCTTAAGTGCTACCCACCTCATTCTCCTTTGTTCTGTGCTGTTGACATCTATTACAGTTATACATTCTTTCTTTCATTTGCTACAAACCTTTGAATGACCTTCTGCCCAATAGGAGGGACAAATTTTCACCCCTTATGAAACCTTTGGGAAGGGAAAGGACTGGTTTCCTGTCAAAACTCTGACAGGATGACAGTGATAATATTCAAAATATTTAACAGTCACTGTAGCAGAGGTATTGACCATTCAGAATAATATGGCCTCAATGCTGGAGGCCTGCTATGCCAGGCCCTAACCCTTTCTTTGTGGGATTGTAGGAAGGCCAGAGAATCCTTGAAGAGATGAAACCCCAGGGAAACAGGGAGTGCTTTAAGGGCTAAATAGGTACTTAACAGCCAATATAAAAACCTTTCAATATTTATATACATGATGTACCCATATCAGCTATATCGGGTCTGCAAGTTTAACCATCTTCCTATAAACAGAAGCTCTACATTGATTGCTGTTCTTGACTTTAAACAAACTGCCTATTTAAAGAATTTGCCAAGGCTCCAAAGCTATTAGGAACCCATATAAAAACTTGTATTCCTTCAATTCAACTTTTTATGAATTATAAACCACAAATCACATCTTTAGCTTTTTTTATTACAAATTATCTTATTCTTACTGATGAACTTTCAGGGTTAGTGGAATTCTTCCAATTTATTCAACTTAATACTTAATGTGTGGCCTCTGTGTGCCAAGCATTGAGTATATGACAGGTAATATACAAAACAAATTATTTTCTGCATGAAGCTGAAATTCCAATCTGGAGGTTTTAATGCAAAATTTTAAATTTTAGAATTATGTATTGTAAAACGCCCTCATATTACATGCATTTAATTGTTCATACTATGCTTTTTAGTGCTAAGATTTTTGCAGGCCAAAATCTGCTTTACTGAGTATGTCTGGCAGTGAGCAAGAGTATGTGTATGTTTGCACACCCAACGGAGAAAGAAAAACAGAAATGCTATGTGCTGTGAATGCATACACAGATAAAAAGAACAGTCACTTACATGGAAATGCTTAAATATTGCTTGCAAATAAAAAGGTTGTACAAAATATGATTAGATGTAAAGGTAGTGATATAAGTTCCAAATAAATGCTCTAGTAGTCCATAATGCATACTAGCAAACTTAGGCAAAGGGCAGATCATGTGAGCAAAAAATGCTGAGGAATATTTGTCCATTTCTATCCATCTTGAGACCCATTTTCTCCCAGGATTCTAAAATCCTTTTGGCAGTGAGAGGAATCCTGTTAATTTGATTATCCTATTAATTTGACCATCTCATGCAGATAGTGAAAACTCTGGTTGGAGAGTGGACACTCTGGTTTTTCTCTCTCCTGTACACTATAAAAGGCAGCACAAAGAGAAATGACCTAGAGTGAGGGAAATTGGATCATAAGCACCCAAAAGTTTAGTTTTGGATTTCATGTGCTGTGCTGGCACGGAGAGGGAATCTATCTCCCAAACAGTGTTCCATTGTTACCACAATAAGCGTGCTATCTTTTCCAAGGAACCTGATGGGGTGCCTGGCTGTTAAGTGCTAGATTAGGTATCTTGTACACTAAATCGACTAGTTAGATAAATATAGAGTTCTCAGTTTTCAGAGCATGTATATTTTAAAAAAATATTTAATGAAAGAAGTCAGCATGAGAGTTGGTATTTCCCCCCAAATATTGAATAGAGTGAAACTGCGAGGTCATAAAAATAAACCTATCTGAATCTTCTGCCAGTTTTTCAGAGTGTGTGGGAGAATGTTAGGAAAATTGGAGAAACAACGAATGAGTTACAGATGGGGTAAACATAACAGTTTCTGTAGGTGATCATGTTGTGCCGTCTTTACCCTTTGCATCTCATCACGTCAGTCATGGATGGAGTGCTTAGGTCTCTAGATGGAAGCCGGAATCCTGGGGTTGTGCTGACAGTGCAAATGCAGTTCCCTCTCTTGATCAGCACTCCCATTACTGCACACAGAACAAACGAAACAAAACAAAACAACCCACCCATTTCTGTCACTTTACAGGATAAAGATTAACAGATAAATAACAAAATGTCACTTAAAAAAATCACAAAAACAACACTAGAAATTAGGGGTTGCATGAAAGAAGAAAGATTGCATATTTTAACAATTTTGAAAGCACAAAACTTTATGTTTGCAAAATGATGTATGGAAAATATGAAAATAACTAACAGGTTAACAGTTCTAACACCAACATAAACAATTAACTTATTATAGCATACCTATGAACTTTCTACCAGGATGGTTCTCAGAGTCTATAGAAGAGTGCTGATAAACACAAAACAACACCCATGATAGAAGTTATTTCACTGATAAACATGTGTATGTTAATTCAAATAAATGAAGAATTTCATATGGCAATGCTTTGTCAATGATGTTCTAATTCCCATAAAACTTGAGTTTATTACAGAACACTGCTTAGCCCTGTGGAATCTCAGCAATAACACAGACTTTCAGAGGTTGATGGCTTCTTATTTCTAACCAGCCACATAACATTTGCAGCCCAGTGTGATGGAGGAAGCTCTTGGGAAAATCATCTAAAGACGGCTTGAGAACCCCAAGCACTGAGCGTGATGCACTTTTCCTTTTAGAGAAATAACTGCCGTATTTGCTATGTTTTCCATACAGCTGATATTTAAAGTTGGAAGGGAGTCTATGATAAAACAGTAAAGAAGAGCCTGTGGTTTATGTATTTTTTTTTTTTTTTGAGACAGAGTCTCGCTTTCTTGCCTAGGCTAGAGTGAGTGCCGTGGCATCAGCCTAGCTCACAGCAACCTCAAACTCCTGGGCTCAAGTGATCCTCCTGCTTCAGCCTCCCGAGTAGCTGGGACTACAGGCACAAGCCACCATGCCCGGCTGATTTTTATATATATATATTAGTTGGCCAATTAATTTCTTTCTATTTTTATGGTAGAGACGGGGTCTCGCTCAGGCTGGTTTTGAACTCCTGACCTTGAGCAATCCGCCCGCCTCGGCCTCCCAGAGTGCTAAGATTACAGGCATGAGCCACCGCGCCCGGCCTGGTTTATGTATTTTTAATGAATTAATCTATTTATGCACTTATTTTAGTTGGGCATTGAGTTTTCTATCTTACAGAAAGCATCCTTTCCCAGGAAGTTCTGCTTTTAGCTACTAAGGAAGAATAAGGAATAGCTATAAAAGGAACATAGGATCTGTTTAATTTGTCTAATATGACATGGCTTTAAGGTTTTCACATATCTCCTCAGAACTCTGGAGTGGGAAAACTCCAGGCTGATATGCCATTGTATTATTTGGTATTAGAAGTATAAACATGAGTTTCCGGACAGGACATCAGGGTGCTCCCTTAACATATGTATTTTCCAACATAGACAACATAGAAAAATCAATCAATCTAAGTCTTTTTGTTTCATGCCATTTTTTGGCCTTTGTCAATTTTTGCTGGATATTCCACATTTCCTTCCAATTTGTGCAAAACCTGTAAGCTGTATGTGTCAAACATTTACCAGGCAATGTGATCCTAATTGTACAGCTATTATTTAGACAAAACTGCAATCACTAATGTTAACAGCATGTTATATGCCTATGGCCTGGAGATTTGAACCTATATTATATTATTAACTTTACTTGCATAGAAAGGAAGTTTAAAATTCCTAATTATTTTGTTATTTGAAGTCTTGTTACATTATAACATATGTTTATATATGTGATCATTATTCTATCAGTTTCATAATAATCAATGTGATCTTTCTATCTCCTTCGAACTCTATGCCCATCTTAATGGAAAATGTACTATTTTGATTTATAACCAAAAGAGTTTTTTAAAAATTTTAGATGCAAATTTATTCAATGGAATCTCATAGTCTGACTCTGTAGTTGAATAAATTAACAATTTTGATTCATTTTGTTTTGATTTGATTCAATTTGACCCAGTTGATAGCCCATTTTTATTCTGACATCTCCCAGGAAAACAAAAAGTATAGGAAAAATTGTTAACCATGGCATTTTATAGTTCATGTTTCAAATTGAGAGCAAAAGTTATGCAAATAGATAATTTGCCATATTTCTCTGAAATATAAACTGATGTTTTAAACATTTTTAAGAAATAAATTAGTTTAAAAAGGTTACCTATTTGACTTTTTTAACAGTTGTTATATTTTAACAGCTTTTAAAGTTGGTTCTTTTTTTGTCTTCATTTGTTTCTTGTGTTGCATTTCCTTTTGCAGCATTAAGAGATACTGAGTACAATTAAAACGTTCTTTTACTAGTATTATTGAAATTGATTTCAACATGACCGATTGGTATTTTCAAGCTAAAACAGACTTACTCATGCTCATGTTTAGCTCAATTTGTCATTGTTATCCACGTAAATCTGCAGCTATATATGTATACTGCTACTGTGCAGAAGTGAAGATTTAGTCCAATGAACAACAAATGTGATACCTTGGCATTTACTAAAAATAAGAATCACTGTTTAAAATTATCTCAGTTTATTTAGGATATTATTATAATTTAGAGTATTCAAATGTTTTCCCAGTTTGGTTCTTATATTTATGCTGGTTTGTATGGAGTCGGGTAAGGGGGTGAATAATGAAAGGAATTAAACTTTTTGTTTTTTAAAAATACTGAGGAAATATAGTCCTGTATTAAGAAACATTGTAATATAAAACTGCTGGATAATTAGGAGGGATATGTGGTAGTAAAGATACTTTAGCTCTTACATTTTTTATCACATTGGGGCTATTTTTTTTCTTTTCCACTTTTATTATTAACCTTTTTATAGAAAATTGGCTTACCAAGAATTTATGAATTAATAAGTCTATTATAATGATGAATGATAATTACCATTTAAATCCTGACTCATTCATCAGCTTGTTCACTGCATGTCAGGTGACACAAGAGTGTATGATTACTTGTCTGGTGAGTATTTTTCAACGGATTGTTATACTTCCTTGAACTTTAGATCCTCATACCATATTTTTAAAAGTATGATAAAATGCAGTTAAGTAGTTTGACGCAGGAATTACAGACCATGCTATAAATAACAGAAGAAGAAGTGACTTCAATATTTTTAGAAGATTGTTCTTAAGTTCCAGTGACAAATGTAGAGTACTCAGTTGGTTCAAATGAAAAGTTCATATATAGACAGTTTCAAGGGTTGCAGAATTGGTAATGTTATAGTAGCTAAACTAGTCACTATTCAATGTCAAAGTGGAAAGTTTTGGCTTTCAATACATCAGAAACCTCAGGGATGCACATCAGTATTCTCTATGCTGTTCCACACAGAGAGGCGCCTAGTCTTCAAACCATGCCCATACTTGCCGACAGTTTAAACAGACACAATGGGAGTAGATAGACCTTAGGGAACAGATGTGGGGCTGCTCAGAAGTTTTCATTATGGGAGTCAAAGCAGCAGAAAATTTTCACGTTTACAGGTTGCATATGGTTTTCACTCACTGGGCGGTGAGCAATCAGGGTATTTTGAAATTGCAAACATTTTGTTAAAATGTAAATTCTTCCTTCCCCCCTCCATTCCTGACAATGCACAGACTTTTAAAGCAAGTGAATATATGCTAACTGTTCCACTTCAGGTTCAAATTAAACTTCTTGTGTGAATGGCATAGGAATTGAAAAAAAGATATGATTTGGGATCCTTAGGTTGACTTTGCCTCTTCCACAAAGCCTCCTATAACAAAAAGGGATGTCTAGTGATATTAGCAGTTGTGTGTTCACCAAACAAGGACATGTTAAATTAAAGTCTGTAATTTCTGTACTAAAGATCACAAATCTCTTAAAACACACATTTTTACAAGCCCAGCAATCATGCTAGACATTGAGAAATCTTTCCCATCGCTGTCTTCATTTTAAATGCCTCTTCATAGGATTCATTTTAATTTGTTCTACAATGTAAAACTTTCTGTAAAGGATGAATTGAGTGTTTGTGCATGATTTCCCATTTCAAAACCATGAAGACCATAAATTTGGGGAAAAAACATTAAACATTGTAATCTTAGCTGTGGTTCTCAAATTTTATGGTAATCAGAATAACCTGGATAGCTCATTAAAGCATAAATTGTTGGACCACCCCTAAAATCCTGATATGGTAGCTCTAGAGAAGGCCCTGATAATTTGCATTTTAAGGAATTCCCAGGTATATTAGTTTCCTATTGCTGCCATAACAAAGAACCACAAACTTAGTGGCTTAAAACACATGAAATTATTATCTTACAGTTTTGGAGGCCCAAAGTCTGAAAACAGGGCTTAAAGGGTTATAATAAGGTTGATGCATTCTGGAGCCTATAAGGGCAGATTCATTTCCTTACCTTTTCCAGTGTCTAGAGGCTGCCTATATTCCTTGGCTTATGGCCCCTTTCTCCATCTTCAAAGCCAGCAGTGCTTCTAGCAGTGGTCTATTCTCTCATCTCTGACCCCTGTTTAGTTATTATCTCTCTCTCACTCTCTCTAACTGGAACTCTCCTGCCCTTCTCTTATAAGAATCCTTGTGACTGCATTGAACCCACTTAGATCATCCATTATAATGGCTTCATCCGAACATGTTTAACTTAATCATACCTTCATCCCTTTTGCCATGTAAAATAACATATTCACATGTTCTGAGGATTAGGACATCTTCAGAGGACTATTGTTCAGCTTTCAATACCAGGTGATATTAATGCTGCCACACTTTGAGAACCACTGACAAAAACGATAGGGAATAACTAACCAGCAATATCTACTGCTATCTGTTTATTACAAAATATACTGAGAATGTCCAAATCCATTATGGCTAAATGTAACTATTCAATAATGCTTGCACTGAATTAGTGCAAGTCATGGTTCTCAATCTTTGATTATGGAAATCAACTGGGGAGTTAAAAACAAAAACAACCCAAAAATCCTTCAAAGTCCAGGCCACTCCCAGACCAATTAACCCAGAACCACTGTGAACATGAATGAATCATTCATCAGTATTTTTTAAGGCTCCACCATTGATTGTTGTGCAGTCAAGTTTAAGAACTACTGACATATGTACCTATAGAGCAACAGCAACTTGAAATGTCTCAGACATAAGGTTACAAATTTAATTGTGATTGTGGTAAAATATATGTGAAACTAAAGAATTCAAAAAGCAAAGTTCTTTTTGAAACAAAATAATAGGTAACTATACAGCATTATCAGTCAAAAGTATTCTTATACTTTATCTTTTTTGAGATCCTCATTTATCCTGTGTTTAGCCCATGTATAAGTATAGCAGGTAGGATTATTTTTAGTCTTCTTTTTCAAAGATGAGAACAATGAATTTCAGGGAGATGCATTGCACAGTTAATAAATCACTTAATTCAAATTTCATCTCAAGTCTTGTGCCTCTAAAGTCTTTCTATTCTGATACTATACTGCTATAAAAAGTCCAAATTAGGTGTTGCAAACTCAAATAACTTCAGATACATAAATGAATCAAGCGTGATATGTCAAAGATTATAGAGAGTGGTATGGAAAGTAGAGAACACATGCCATGCTTAAAGGCAGTCGAGTTTACATTGTTTTTAAATCAAGGCCAAACAAAACACATGCTTCAGCCAGATTCAGACCACCTGGCTGCCAGTTTGCTACTGCTAAAACATAGTCAGTTTTCCACTTAAATGTCAGTTTCTCGGGTTCTTCCTCTTCAGTGCTTTATTAATGTTTTCCACATACAGCCTTAAACCTTTGGGGTATAATTGACAGTAATTGCCTTCTTGAATCTCTCCTTCCTCCTTTCTCTTCCTAAATTCACAGATTTGGCACACATATGTATAGTGTCATCGGAACTGGTTGTCAGCAATCCAGCAGCAGCTAGTTGTGGCAATGCCACCATGAAGCATGGATTTCCAGGATTGAATTCGCTTTTTAAATCTAGAAGTTCATAGAATATCTTATTGTTTGCCAGGACTCAAACTAGGACCAGACCCAACATGTCGCTTCTTTCCACTACACATATTTACTCAACGAATTTCTTGTGCATGCCTAGAATAATTTTTCCATACATATTATAGCAACAGTGGGCTCTTTAGTACCAACTAAATGAAGCTTGAAAAACTGTTATGAGAAAGCCAAGTGTTACAAAGGTAGAACTCAAAGGCAGGCCTGACTTTCTTGTGTGGTATGAAAATCAGTCTCAGTTGTTTGTACTAACAACATGCATTAGAACAGTGGAGTGACAGGACTTAATACGTCTGCCTGCAGATTTAGCCAAATGCCTAGAAATAAAAACAGGTTTCCAGCCTCAACAATGAGGAGATTTCTCTAATTGTTCATAGATTTATGTTTCTGTTATTTTATTAAGAAAATATGTAGTGTTTGCTTTCAGTGTGCCCAGTACTGTACAGTTCTTAATTTCCTTTTATTTTATTTTTTTTTTGTCACTATGTGTATAGGTTTAACAGACAAGTAAGAAAGTAAACAAACATTTCAAGTCAAATCAGAAGAAACCCCTAGCAAGAGCCTTTGCCTGTAGTGGCAGGAACTTTGCATGTAGTGGCATAAAACTCATGTCCTCCCATTTTGCATTTTCTGTTGCATTCTAGCTATGAGTAATGAATCAAAATTTATCATTAAACAGGTATAACATCAAATAGAAATTATAACACAAGAAGAGTGAAAAAGGAGGGATTTCCAGGTCTTGTGTTGCCAAGGCGAGGGAACGATCAAGAATTGGTTTTGAAGGTGACTCTTAGCCTTCTGTGACTCACTGGTGCACATCTCCCCAAGACCAATCTTCCATTATGCCACTCCCCGTGCCATGGAGCACGAAGGCTTTCAGGGTTTCCTATACTCAACTCCATCACGTAATCTCCCCTGTCCGAGGGCTGAGTTTGCCCCCGGAATCTGTTCCCACTGTACTAACAAAATTTTTCCTTATTATTTCTCAACGTGCTGTGTTCATTTTAAGCCAATTATCTTCTATCCAGTCTCCTGTCTCACGAATCACTTATGTCCTATCCTTTCTCCCTGCTTTCCCTTGTGTGACCCCCTGGGTTTAAATGCTATACTCTGGGTTCCTCCAAACCCTACACGTCTGGCATCTTTCATGAAGACATTGATCTGACTTCTTTCTGAAACCCCACAACACTAAAATCTGAAATTCAGAACTTCTTTGAAACTAGTTTCAAATTTATGTTAGTCAGTCCCCAATTCCTAAAAATCAGAGAACTTTTCTTCTTCTCTTGCCTCACATATATCCTTTCCATGTAGTATGGAACGGAGCTCATCAGCGCTGCTCATGTTTATCATTATATAATTCTGCCTAATCCCCTAATGCTGCTATTTTACTGTTTCTTCATTAAATGTGATGGAGTTCACTTCAGAAAGATTCCAAGTTTACTGATGATACCCATCCCCTTTAACTTAGGTTCTACTGTGATGCCAGGGTGAACTTTCTGACAGATAGTTCTCTTTATTATTAGTATAATTATTATTATTGTTGACACAAGGTGTCACCCAAGCAGGAGTGCAGTGGTATGATCATAGCTCACAGCAGCCTCAAACACCTGGGCTCAAGTGATCCTCCTGGCTCCACCTCTCGAGTAGCTGGGACTACTGGCACTTGTGCCACAATGCTTAGCTAATTATTTGAATTTTTTGTAGAGATGGGATCTCACTATGTTGCACTTATTGAAACTGCATTATAGTCATTTATGTATGTATCCATCTACTGTTTTGTGCTATTGATTCTGTGATAGAAGAAAAGGGCACTCTTAACCAAATTCAAAAGCTGGTAAAACAGAACTTTTCTCTATAAACTGAAAGCAGAAAGAACAGTTTAGCTAGTGGAGAAGATGCAGAAAAATCTGATATCCATGAGTATCCTGTAAAAATATGATATTAGAATGGACAGGAAATGGAACTACTTTATTTGGCTGATGTCAGAAATGTGAGGAAAAATTGGAAAACAAATGGGGGTTTGGGAATGATGAAGATTAAGGATTTTGCTGCTAAATGGAAACAGACAGGCAGGGCTCTTGGCTCAAGATAGCAGCCAGCCCTCATTAGAGAAGTTTAGACCCTGCCAATGAGGGCTGGATGGTAGCCTGCTTCCCCGAAAACTATTTGCTTATTTAGGGGATTTAGGCCCGATGTACTCAAGGTCTGAAAATACTAGTTCAGAAAAAAACTCATAAGTTATTCCTCAAAACAATTCAAAATTCTAGGGGGCTGTCCAGCAAGTGAACACAGGATAAAATATTAATATGAATGGCAGTGATGATTGGAAGGGACAGATGTTGTCATGAGACACATATATTTACTCTATGCATGTTAACTGAGTATCCACAGTGTGCCAGATCCTCTGCAAGGGGACGAGAATAAGTTTACAAAGATGTCTCTGACTGAGGCCTTTCCTTCAATGCACTCTCAAGCTTGTAGAAGAAACACAGGCAAACAACCGGTTTCCATATGGCAGAATATATGAATAAGTTAAAATGGCAGCCAAAAAAGAACAAGGTCCATTAGTCCAGGTGCAAGGCATTTGTTTAAATGGCCATGTGATTTGGGGCTGTGTGTTACAAAGGGTTTTAAAAAATCAGTCAGCTGGAACCTGGGGGTGAGTTGAAAAAAATTCAGGCCTTAAAATTTTGATAGAATTCGTGATTAAATGCCTACTTTTTCACTTTTTAAAATATTCTATAATTCCTCTTCAGTTTGCATGCCCTAAGTTAATTTGAATTAGAGAGAGAGAGAGAGACAAGAGAGAGAGTCTTTAATGAAACCAAGTGTAAACCATGCATAGAAGGAAAAAGACTCTTCAAATATGCAACACATTGACACATGGCTGATTTTTCCATTACAAAAATGTGTGCTTCACTCTTATTTTCTTTGTTTCAAGATGCAAGTATAACAAGACAGTGTTTTATTTTTATCTTTTTTTTAGCATCTATTTGTCTTTGTGAATGACATGGCAGCCACATACTGCCAGAGTGAGTAGTTCCCTGAGAAGACAACCATAGAGAGTTTCTTGAGTTCACTGAGAGTTGGAGACTGGCAGATCACATGACTAGCTTATAAACACTATGGGTAACTATGTCAATTTATACATTCATTCATTTATAAATTTCCATTTAATGCAACAATACTCTGTAAAGTGTTAACTCCATAACTAAAGAGATTTACATCTGCACTACTTGAGATACTTAAAATTTGGTTCAACAAATATTGGTTGCTGACAACGAGGAGTTATGCTCCCCTCAATTGCTGAATTTATTCTGTACATTAGAGAGTTTTAATTTCCAGGGCTGCCAATCTGAAACATTTTATCCACAATTATATAGAGAATCTTGAGTACCAAAAAAAAAAAAAAAAAGAAGAAGAAGAAGAACTTTTCACTCCATTCCATTTGTTCATTTACCTAGAATTTATTACCATAGCATTTGGTGTGTTACCTCACTTTCAGAATAAATATGATGGAAGGAGAAAAAGAAAATTAACATATGTGGAAGACTGCCCTATTAAAGGAGGAAATGTTGTTTGTTAAGCATCCCTTTACTACAACCCAGTCCCCGTTGATAGAAGACCTAGGATCACATAGATTAAGGCTTAGGAAGGAATATGGATCTTCAGGCTGGGGGAAAAAAAATGGAGGCAGCAAATGTCTGCAGAGGAAAGTTACTCTAATAACATTTATGCTTTCGCTTTTGCTGTAGCAGATCTGCCATAGGTTTAACAGCTCATAAACTGAAGCTAACTTTCTGAATGATCATTTAATTCTTGAAAAGTAACCATAAACTAAGGAGGAAAAAAATACTGAGATATTAATCCTGGCAGCAGGCAGCAATTCTAGGCCCAAAAGCTTAATGGGGCTGAGCTGAATGGGACATAACAAGATGACTATCCTAACAAAATACAGTCTGTGTCCTCCGATGGATGAGGAATGTTCTTTCCTCATTCTCGTTTGAACGTGGGAGAACATAAAGTGCCAGTTAAACTAAGTAATGTTGCATAACTAAATTACAGGGATTTTGTGCAGATCTCCAGCAGAGTATAAAACTCCTCAAACTGGAAGTATTGTTTTAATCAAGGGTCTGAATAAGCAGTCCCTCATAGTTCTGCAATATCTAAGTTAATAAAAATATTGTCTTTAGAATCGTCACCCATATAAATCTGCATTAACAAAAGCTATACACATAATGAAAGTTATATAAGGAAGGTGGGCATGTATTGGGCCTTTTGAGGTGAACTTTTAATTTTATGGAATAGCTTTGAAAGAAATGTGGAAAGAAATTTGTCATTTGATTTTAAGTGATTGCTTTTAATTTTTTGTAAATACAGATAGATGTTTAACTTTGCTATTTGACTGGCATAATACTTGTTTTTTGAATGGGATTAAATAATTTATATGGTGTATGATATAGCTTTGGAGAGCTTTTATTTGTTTTATTGGATATTTGTATTCAGGATGGGGGAGATGATCTAAAGCTTTGCATTTAGTGATTGCAAAGGAGGCGCAGGCACATGGAAAATTCTGCACTTTATTTCACTGGGGTGAAGCCACCATGACCCGGAAGGCTCACCTATGGATAAGATGGTTTGGCCTCAATAACACTTTGAATCTTTAACGCTCTCTAGGGTTTTGCATACTCCTTTAGACACAAGTCTTTGTCATTAATGAGATCGCATGAGTGGATCCCTGAATGACACTTTGGAGAATGGTGGGACAAGTTTTTAACAAGCTAACCCTTCTGGCTATAACATGAAAGGGAACCCTGTGTTTAAGATAGTGTGGGAATAAAAGACAGAGGTAATTTGCACTGCTGAAGAAATAATTATTAGTTCCAGGTTGCTTTCCATGTGGTAGGTGGAGGAGAAAGGTAAAATATGTGTGAGTGTAGGAAATCACTGTTTATTTTTCTCACTGAAAACCTATAAAGTTTGGGGCACCTTTCTAAAATCTGAGAGATTTTCCCCAGTGAATTTGATTAAGGTGCTTCAGAAGGAAATGTTAATAAATTTTTCTCTGGCTTATTTTGACTGTGTATTAAATAAGTTTGATGCTGTGATGCTGATAATCTTTCTGGATCTATATCGTATCAGAGACATCCTCCCTACAAATGGGAGTGAGTATGAAGTGGGGTGTGATACAGGCACAGGAGTAGGAAGCAAAGGGACCAAAAACTCCGTTTTGTCTCAATATGCCATCTATTAATTATAATATTAATATATAATATATACTGTTTTATATGACACGTCTCTGTATTTTCATATATTTGAAACCTAAGGTTATGAGGTTAAATTGTTTTTCCAATATCAAATAATTAAGAGGCCAAGTTGGGAATGAATGATGCTCTTCGTAAGTTAAATCTTGGTGCACTTTTCATTACCCTAAACTGTCGGACTCTTACACTGCCACACTCTCTTCTAAACAGTAATTTATTTTTGCAATACCTAGGATACAATTTAACTTTGTATTGCAAAGGAACTACACATCCATCACATAGAAAGCATGCAAATAATAATATTTTAGGGAGAATATAGAGAATATAGACAAGGATTTGCCATTCAAATTTTTAGTTATATTTATTCATACTTTAAAAGAGATATAAGGCTGTTGAACCAAACTGACAGACATCTTAAACTTAGCAATTTATCAGAGAGAGAAATACAAATGAAAACAAAGTTGCAGTACTCTCCTTTCTCTTTACTTTACCCCTCATGATCCCTGTAAGTTTTCTCAGTGGAGTGAGTTCTTGCCCTTCCCTTGGATGAAAAGCGCAGACCCAAAGCCATTGGTTGGGGGGGGGGAGGCAAGAAGTGACCACAAATACTCATAATTTGGCTGCCTCTCTGGTTCTGGAAAGTGATTACAGCTTGAT
Organism: Microcebus murinus; assembly: GCF_040939455.1. Lineage (NCBI taxonomy): Eukaryota > Metazoa > Chordata > Mammalia > Primates > Cheirogaleidae > Microcebus > Microcebus murinus. The sequence goes on from NC_134112.1 coordinate 70,176,555, forward strand.
TTTTCTCTTGGAAGCTGGATGCTTTTGAGGCTTTTGTTGAGGTTGGGCGTCTCTCTCCTGCAAAAACATGGCCTATAGGAATGCATCTCTTCAAGTGTGAGGGAACCCTCTTCTGGGAATATTACCTTGCCTCCAGGTTCCCTGATGAAGTCTGTACACCTGCCTGGAGGTTCTGGCCCAGTACCACCTCATCCTGCTGTCTCTCACTTGCCTCCTGTCTAGTTGCCATAACAAACTCAGAAAGTGGAGCCACTTCTTCTTCAGTACCCAGCCAATTTCTCCAACTGGATATTTCTCAGGAAGGAATCAGACTCCACTCTACTTAATCCTCCAATAGAATGAGACACAACTCACAGTTTCCCATCTGTATTGGAGAAGCTTATAAGATTTGAAATGAGAAGCAGGTGCCTCAGGCCCACCTCACTTGGAGAATGGGTTCAATACACCAAAAACTAGCAGCTCCCCCCCCAAATCAAAATTTATCTAACAACCCTATCTTTATCTACCATCTCACCTTTAAAAAAATAAAAATTTTTTTTTTTTGGGGGGGTAAGAGATTTAGGAATCACCTAACCAGGTCTTGGCAATCCATTTTTTACAAATCCTATAGAGTGATCTAATATATCTCACTGGTATTTATTATTTTAATTTTTGTAATTTTAAAATTTTATTTTATATTTTATTTTAGTAGATTTAGGGGTACAAGTGGTTTTTGTTTACAGGGGTAAATTGTATAGTGGGATGTCAGGGCTTTTAGTGTACCCATCACCAGAATAATGTCCTTTGTATCCAATAGGCAATTTTTCTTCAAGTATTAGCCTAAAATTCCCTTTTAATATGTTGTTACAAATGTACTGCTCCCTACTTTTGAGAGTATAGTGAAATGTGATACTCAAAAATTGTTGACATGAATTAAAATTGTCCAAACCCTTTGAAAAACCTTTTAGCACTATGTATCATGCATTTTCTAATGATTTGATAATTTTATTACTGAGAATCTAGATCAAGTGTATAATCCTGAATACAAAAAAAAATCTACACATAAAAGCTATCCTTAAAAATATATCAGAAAAAGACCCAAATGGAAATAGTATGTAAGTGATTAAGTAATGGAAAAAAAATAGGCAATGGACTATTATATAGGCAGTAAAATGTTTATGAAGTTTATATAATAATAAGGAAAAGCAACGATAATTCAATGAAAAATGTAGAAGGCTATAAATTTCTACCTGCACTATAATAATAGCCATGTTAAAATGTTTCTAAAAGAATTTTTCAAACATCTATGCGTAATTTTTTTAAAGTTTGAGAATGCACCAAAGTATTAACAGTGACTATCAGTGGGTGTTATAGGACTTCAGGAGAGGTTTTCCTCTCTCCTACTATTATGCAGTTTTAAAAGTTCATTTAGTGGATATTTATTTCTTTTAAAATGCTAAAAACAATAGTTAGAAAATATATGCAAAGCATCAAAACTAAAAATAATAACTATGGCACATTTTATCTTTGGAATATATAATCTAAAATGTTTATTCCCTTCTCTTTTCCCACACCAAATGTGATGCTAGATCTTGCAGATTTTTCTAAATCCAAAATGTTTCTGACCCCATTTTATCTTTTCCAGGCCCTTAGCTAATGTTCTAATTCTTATCCCTTTACTCTTAACAGCACAACCGTTGTACCAGCTTCCTAAGTGGCCTCCCTGATTCCAGATGCTTCTCTGACATCAGTGCAAATCCTTTCTAGGTTTATGACATTCAGCTGAAAATCAGCTTAAGTCAAAAAATATACTTTCTACAGTTTTCTGAGAAATGTACAAAAAGGAACAATACATATAAAGTAATTGGCACATAATAGCTGTTCAACAAAGATAGTTCTTGTTATAATTCTAATTCTCATTTTTATAAACTTATTCTGTACTTTTAGTGTTGCTGAGTTGTGTACTTTTATATTCAGATTCTCCACACAATCATTTAAGATCCTCTAAAATATCAAGCACTTTTTAAATTTATTTCACAAAATTCTACTCTTATCTTCAACCAAGGTGGGCTACTTCCTGTTTCCTGGCCTTTCCCCTTGGTCCCTGTACACTGGTGCCTTAACTTAGCTTATCACCATGGCACCATTTATCCCTTCACGTTCTGTTCCTTCCTGCCATGTCCCATCTTTATGAAATGTCATATCTTACTGAAATCTTTTTGAACCTTGCAACCAAATTAGATTGCTAGCCTCTCTGAAACCCTGTAATATTGTCTAATATCCTTATGACATATAACATTCTGTTCGGCATCCTGGTTGAATAACTTTGATATTCAGGACTCAGCTTTAAAAGCAACCTCCTCAGAGAAGCTGTGTCTAACCATCTAATCTAACGTCGGCCCTTGGCCACTATCACATTTCTCTGTATTTTTAGGTCCTCAGCTTTTCCATCTTTTTTCCCATCACTCTTCCAATAGGTATTTTACTTCCCCAAAACTAAACTGTTTTTCTTAACAGTCCCTAGTACTGTGTCTTTCAAATAATCAATGCTCAATAAATGTGTAAAATTGTATTATAAACTCTAAAATATGTATCACCTACTCTAAACCTGGTAAGGAAGATCTTGATTTGAAAATTTTTACTAAAATCTTGTCATTATCCCCTCCACATCAACATGCGCACACCCCATCCACACATACATACACCACCCTCCCATACACACACACGTACATTCTGGGCTCTTGGTCTCTGCTGTAATTTACATAATGTTCAGTGAGCAGGCATGGCAGGCAACAATTATAGGAAACCTTGGAAATGGTCTACCTGGAGCTCCCACTGGAAGCCACGATTTGTTGTATTCAGGATGTACAGAAATGACAATGGAAATAATGGAAGAAAAAATGGCTAAGGGTAAACCTTTGGGAACAATAACACATTCAGTGGAGTTCACTTGATAGTGCAGTTTTATAAAGTCTACTAGAAAATCCAAACCATTGCAAAGTCAGAAAAGAAATTGAAATTCAAAATATGAAGACAAGCAATCATACAGATCTATGAAACTGCAGCTTTCTTAAGCAGTAATTTTGTTCATTTCAGACTTCTAGGAAATAGAGTTGGAATTTTCTTTTTAATGTTTTATTTGGGAAGGAGATATAAAAAGAAAATAATACAACAATTTTAATAAAAATACAAACTATAAAGTAAAAAATAGCTATCTATGTACTGTCTTTTAAAAATTAATCAACATTTAATTGGAAAAAATAGAAAGCAATACTGTCCCCCAGTTATAGTACTCTATCCTCAAATTGTTTAAAAAATATTTCTGAGTAATGGAGATTCTCGGTCCTTCCTGGATCCTCACTACAGCTCCCCAGCTTTTATCAGAAAACCTGAACCTATTATTTCTTCTCTTTCCTCTATCTTCATCCTCTGCTGCTCTTTCAGTTTTCCCCATCAGCATTTAAACATGTTCAATGTGTCCCACAATAATCAAAACCCCTCCCCTGAAACATTTATCTTCTCTCTTTCAATTTCTCTCTTTCCTTCCCACTTATGGCAAAATTTTCACAAAATTGGTTATACATCCTTTCTCCATTGTTCTCACCTCTCGCTCCTCCACCCACTTTAACTTGAAATATATATATATATATATATGTGTGTATGTATATATATGTATTAGTACTTCTACAATGACCTCTGTGGCAGGCTGAATAATACCCACTTGCCAAGATGCTGATGTCCTAATTCTGAGACTCTGTGAATATGTTACCTTAGATGGCAAAAGGGACTTTGCAAAGATGATCAAATTAATGATTTTAAGATGGGCTCATCCAGGTGGGCCAGATAATGTAATCACGGTGTCCTCAGAATACTCAGAATAGAGAGGTGGAGGGAGGAAACTAGTACAGGAGAGTAGCAGGAGATAGGACGTATGTAAGAGGTTGGAGTAATTCAAGAAAGGACCAGGAGCCCAAAAATGCAACCAGTCTGCAGAAGCTGGAAAAGGCAAAGAAATGGATTCTCTTTCAGAGACTTCAGAAGGAATTAGCCTTGTCAACACCTTCACTGTAATCCAGTGATATTGACCTTAGACTTCTGGTCTCTAGAACTGCAAGAGAATAAATTGGTGTTGTTTTAAGGCAGCAAATTTGTGCTTACCTGCTACAACAGCAACAGGAACTAATACAGACCCATTCACTAACGCAGATGGTGGGCAATTCCTAATTTTCCTCTTATTTGACTTACCAGTTGCAACCTCTTAGCTCTTTAGATACCACTAGATTTTTTCTTAGATTTTTGGCAGATTCTTTTCAAATTCCTTTGCTTGTTTCTCCTTTTTTTTTTTTCTACTGAAATAGTAAATGTCAGAGTTTCTCACGACTCAGTCTAAAACCACACCCTTTTCTCACTCCCTATGGAATCATATCTACTCTGATATTGCTTGAAAGCAGAATCTCCATTCCATCTGCTTGGTTGCAAGTATATACATCTGCTTACTTGAGTGCTTGACTTGATTATCACACACACATTACAAATTTAATGTGTCAACAACTGAAGTAACGTCTTTCCTTCAATTCTAGTGTTAATAATTTCAAGAAAAGGTATCACCATCTACCGAGGTTTTCTAACCTAAAACTTGGGATTTATAACATACATCTCCCTTCTTCGTCTGCCATATAAAATTAATTATCAAGTCTGATAAAATCTGCTACCTAAATGCCTATTGTACCTAAATGCCTTCAATACCAATGAAGTTAATCTAGTACAATTCGTGATCTTGGATGTGACCAAACTAACACAGTAGTCCAATGTCATAGGCCCCCTCGAAGTATATGATGTAGCAAAATTAATTCAATTATATTTGACCCACACACACAAAAGCTATTACCCACATAATAGCCACAGTAATATTTAAATATACACACACACATACAGACACACAAATTATATATTATCACTGACTCGCTTAACACTTTTTGTCTTTAGGATATAATGTGATTCAGGAAATCTTTTGTTTAGACTTTTGGTCTGTGCCTCCTTCACTTTTAATCCTCACTATTTTATCCCTTTCTCTCAAATCACTTTCATGGTTTTCTTTTTTTAGATCATTGATCATTCTTTCACAATTTAGGATCATGGAACTTTGAAAATCTCTTTTGCCTTAAATTCTTCATCCACAAACCCCTTGTTTTGTCCATCATATGACCTTACTAATATGTTCCCATTCATGTTTCATTCTCTGAAAAGTCAAGGAAGCGTTCTCTGATACCCTTTCCAAAACTAGGTTAGATTTTCCTGTTATATAATTCCATATTACCCCATACTTTTGACTTCAAAATGCTCATTATATTTAAATAAGCATAGTTAATGTATATTTATCAAAAATTGTCTTATCCCATGAGATTTTTTTTGCTTTTTAGCAGCTTTGTAGAAGTATAAATAAAATACATAAATTGTACATATTAAAAGTATAAAATTTGTTCAGTTTAGCATGTCTATACACCCATGAAACCATCACCACAATCAAGATAGTGATATACATAATCCCAAAAATTTCTTCTTACCCCTTTGTTCTCACAAAATCATGTTGCATTTGTCTTGTTCCTGACCAGACATACAAGCATGCATGGCACATGGTGGCACTCAGGATACATTTGTTGAATGAATTATGAGCAAAGATGTTTATCAAAGCATTACCTACAGAAGGAAACACCAAAAACAGCTGTCCTTGTTTTTGCAAATTTTATACAATAATATAAAACTAGGCACCACCAAAACTTATGTTTTATGAGAACAATAAATTATATTTAAATATATTTAAGTAGGAAAGCAAAGATTTAAAGGATCTATAAAATACTATTCTGGACATGTATATTTACATATATTTATTTTATATGTAGTAAGAAAGGATTATACACACTGACACAAAAACTAGCAGTGGAGAAATTATGGGTGATTTAAATTTTCTTCTTTGTGCTTCTCTGAAACTTTCAAAGACCATGTGTCATACTATGTTGAATTGGACCTTTTCTCTATCTTAGAATTTTGGCTAAAGCCTCATACTGTGTACACCAAGTAGTAAGTATTTCCACATTCTAGCCAAAATAGCCAAAAAGCTGTCAAACTTTTCTCTCTCGAGTTTGCTAAGATGTAGCCAAATTGGTCTTTCTGCTGTCATCCCCAGCATTCCATCCGCCTACAAAAGCAAAAATCCTAATTTTATTGAAGAGCAAAGTTGGCACAGAGTGAGGCATTCTAGAATATTTTCCACTCCATCCCATATCTGGGGGAAAGGCAAGAGATGCCATTCCTTTAAGCAATTGTTGTGCTCCAAAAAGAACTACTCTTGGAAATTAAGGATGGCGTAAGGAGGGGAAACTGGCATTGCTAGCCTTTGCTGGATGCTTGCTGAGCTAAAGTTTTTCACAGGCCCACACGTGCTGCAAGAAAGGTCTTAGGAACTTCAACTCTTATCCTTTGGAATTTGGGAGCTTGTGCCTTAGAGTCTGCTCAAGGCAGGAGTCTGACCATAGAGAGGGAAGCAAATGTCAGCCCACCCTCTCTATGTGTGGTACAGAAAAAATACACTAGTTACCTATACGGCAAGTGGAGGTCACAAAAAGTGATTAGCTCAAGCAGTTTCCACCAGTCTGACTAATGGCTTCCTGCCACAGAAAGGGGACACTAACAGTAAAAAGTGGTGAGATGAACTGATGTGGGCAGGAGCTGAGATGCTAACTAGAGAGCTGTGCTTTGGAACAGTTCAATGAGGACACCCAAAGGCCCATCTGTGTTTCGTGGAAAAGCCAGTATTTGAGCACATGACCCACTCAGAGGGCACTGAGGGCTAAAAGACAACAAAATCAGCACTGATCACGTACTTCTTTTTCTTTTTACACTATTCCACACATGACCCCTCCTCCCGCCTTGAATTTGGAAGACTCAGAAGATAGTGGATTGGCGATGATTAGGTGGAGATAAAGAACAAAGTCAATGAGGTAACAGATCATGCTTCCCTTCCTTGTGGCCCAGCCAATGAGTCACATATAGGTCCGACATGAACCTTAAGAATGGGGAAAGACTTGAGCTGTGTGCAATATTGAATTGTTTACATGTGGCTGGGCTGAATCTATTTAGAGGTCACATTGAAGCTTAATTGCCAAGGAAAGACTGTTCTTACAGTGACCAGAAAGCCCTAGTTTCTGTTCAAGATGCAGACAGGGAGTTTAACAACATGCTCAAAGGCACACATTGGAGACCATTAAATCCATTTCTCATATGCATCACCGCTGAGTTTAGCCCACTCTGTTATCCAATTATACATGTGTTAAACCTGTGTTATTTTCAATCATAAAGAAAGGGTAAATTCTCAGAAGCCTCACTACAAAGCACTCCTCAGGGATAATGTTATAGGATTATAATATAGGTAAAAGTGCTATATCAATATACTTTCACAGTGCATCAACACTAATTACCTTCTAGTCATGGTTCAAGTTTTCTAATTTTTCAACCTCTGTTACAAATTTATCAACTATTTAGATCATGAAGCATCTGTAATTCATATTTTTATTCACAAGCCTGCCCACTGACTGACACTGAAACTGACCATTCAATATTTTTTCTAAATTTTTTTTCACTAAATCTATTTTGGTATATAGATATTGCGAGCTATAGCATGAACATGCACTCACATGTTTTAGATAGTTATTAATAAAGGAATTTATCAAGATATGAGTTAAATATAGTCACCAAGAAAACAATTAACATCTACCCTTAAAAACTAGATATTTCAGAAATATTTCTATCCCTACAACAGCTTATTTAGCTCTCTCTTTGATCTATCAGTATAGTTTTTATTTCATATTTCAATGATTCTACTTCAGTTTATACAGCATAGTTGTTTACATTTATTAAATATAAAACAAGAGCAAGTAGAATTAAAGATCAAAAGTCCGAAAAAGAATATATTATTGACTTCATACTTGATATTCTGAGTAGGTAGGACTGAATTATTGTATTTACAATATTTTTCATATTTATAATATTGTATTTATAATTTGTAACTTTGTCTAAAGATAAGTGAATCCAATTCCAAAGACAGTTGGGAATCTGAGAAAGGCAATGCTGAGTTCTAGAAGTAATAGAAATCTGTGCCCTACTTCCTTTTTCCTAGGAATGCCCTCAAAGGTAGAAGAATCATGGATATAGGAGGCTTGTGGCTGCTTGAAGACTGGATTATGGTTACTTAGGAATAGTAAGAAAATTTCTGAGTGGTTAAAGTGCATGACAATAACAGAGCCATGGCTTTAGAACACTGCATCGCTAGGTCAACGAACATCTCTGCATTGACCATAGTGAATGGGAAACTAGGGAGCTTTCCCAAATTTTCTAAGCAGCATAGGCTTGCGAGAATATTATGTATGTATCAAGAGAAGGAAAAGAGTACCTTAAAATATGACTGGGCTAAGAGGACAGGGTCTCAGGACAAAGTGTTTGATTTCCATATTAAAAATAAGCAACAAATATGCACATTATAAGTACAAGTTTTTATGGTGCTCTTTTCCATAGTTACATAAATTCAGTAGAAGGAAACATATTTGACCACAAAACTTATTCTGCTTTTGAGATCATTATCTTAGGATAGTATCTGAAATTGGAAATAATAGGCAAACTGATATAAATATCTAAACATCTTAATGGATACTGCTAGATTTTTTTCTAAAACTTGTAGGAAATTATAATCTCTCTGCAAGTATTGAGTAGCCACAGAATTTGGAACTTTTAAGAATTGCTAACTTATTAAAAAGTGTCTTGTTATAATTTCCATTTATTTACTCTACTGATATCAAATGGGTTATTATTCTCATTATCCATTTATAGTTTCTTTTTTTGTGATATATCTGTTTATATTTTTCCGTTTTATGTTGTCAAGTTTTAGTGTCATTTTTTTATCTGTAACTGATAAAAGTAACCAATATTTCTGTTAAATGTGGTTAATTTAGTTGTATCAAAAGATAATTCAATGAAGTTTTTAGCAGTAGTCATCACATAAATTCAATTCATAAAGAAACTTCATCCATTTATACATTCATTCAATAAACTGTTATTCAGTTAGTCATTGGCCAACTCTAGAGCAGAATCAAAGCAGCCAACTTAAGATGCTTATCAGAGGTAAGAGTTTGAAAGTTACTATAAAAGTAACAACTTTACATATAGTAGTAGTCTGCTTGGACTGCCATAACAAAATACTAGAGACTGAGTGGCTTAAAACAACAAAAATTTATGTTCTCACAGTTCTGGAAGCTGGAAGTCCAAGATCAAGATGCCACAGGACTGGTATCAGGTAAGGGCTCTCCCCTTGGGTTGGAGATGGCTGCCTTCTCACTATGTATTCAGTCTTTCCTAGGTTCATGCCTGCAAAGAGAGAGAGTGAGAGCTCTCTGATGTCTCTTCTCAAAAGGATGACAATCCTATCTGATCAGGGACCCACCTTTTTAGAGTCATTTACTTCTTTTCTCCAAGTACAGCCCTACTGGGGGTTAGGGTTTCAACATATGAATTTCGGTTGGGAAACAGGTACACAAACATTCTGTGTACAACATAATTGGAGTTATTCTATCTTGGAAACAGTTAAAATAAAAAACAGAAAATCTGGGAAGCTAACTCGTTTATTCAGTAAACGTTTATTGGGTGCCTAATTCATACCAGGCACTATGCTTAATATTAGCAATAGTAGCTGTTTTCCTGGAGGAACTAATATTTTAATGGAGAGAGAGACATGATAAATAACAATGCAATTTGAATGACATGATACAACCATCATAAAGAACTTTGAAATCCCAAAAGGGGGAAGAAATAGACCTATATATGGGAGTTGGGAAAGATGATACAGAAAATCAAATCTTTATTTGTGTCTTAAATGTTGAGTGGGATTGTATAAAGCAGAGAGAAGATATAATCATATGATAGTGATGGAAATGATTGCTCAGGAAGTCTGCTTCCTCACTTCTGAGTGGCAGATGTTTTAAAGACTACTTTCTGAGTGGTGCCTTTATAGTCTGGAGCTCAGCACCTATGTCTCTCTCTGTCCTTACCTCCTGCTCAGTAAAATCCTGAGAGAAAGAACATGGAAGGCTGGGGAAATCTGGCTATTCTTCCTGTCTTTCAAGTTGGTGTTATCTGCATTGTCTGCAAGAAAAACATTTCACTCTCATGCCATTGGACACGGGTCTCAAGATAATGCATCCTACACAATGGTTAGGTTCTAAAGACAACATGAAAGTGAAGTGTGCGTTTAATCACAAAACTCTTAGCACCAGCCACATGACCTTGTCTATGTCAAGCCATAATGTTTATCCTCCATCCACTTAGATAATTTTTTCTTAAGTAAAGTGAATATAAAGATTTAATTAGCCTAATAAGGTCACTTCCATTGTTAGTATTAAAATATGCATACAAATTATAAATATAATTTGAAAGACTCAAGTTTGTGGTCATTTCTTACAGTACAGTAGGCTACAACACATTAGTGAGTGTTATATGGTTACTGTCATTTGACAGATCCACATATATGAGTATTAATGACAAGACAAAAATCTAAGAATTATATTTGAATGCTAAGTACTAGACAGTATTTTCAATGCCTTCCCAAAATCATCTCATGGAATCCTCAAACAACCCCATGAGGTAGGTAGTGCTTTCTCCATTTTACATATAAGACAGAGAGAGTTTTTAACTAACTTGCCCAATTCACACAATAGAATGCAGAGCACAGATTTAAGCAGCTGGTTCTAAATGCTAAAATATACTGTCAAGCATAAAAGAAGAGCTGCTGATCAGTACGGAAGAGAAAGAATTTGATTAAAGCAAAATTTTACCTGTGATAAAATAATTACTCCCTTTTTGTCTTCTACAGCCTTACCTTCTAATTTCTTAAATTGCATCATAGAAGAAGTTCTTATAATTACTGGTAGACCTCCCTGAAAAAAATGCCATGCTACATGTCTATGGTCTATTTAGGAAAGTAAAGAAAGGATAAAAGTCTAGCTGCAAAGCAGAAAGAAAATAATTTTTACATATTTTTACATATTATTAAGAATCAGCCTTGTATTTCCCTCTTATGAGTGGTGTCCCAAAGACCTGCCGTGTCTACTGTGTTAAGTGTGGGTTCAAGAGATTATGGGCACTGATGGGCCTCTGGTTCACTGTTATTTCCTTCTTGCAACCTCACATCGCTATACATCTGTTTTGTTGATTCAGAAGAGCACTTGAAATGCTTTACAGTTGATTTTGACAAGTGCTACAATTTGATAGGGGAAGATAATTCTTGCTGAGATGATTTTCAAAGTACAGAAATTATACTTTTGAGTAGATATTACCTTTCTTTATGATCAGAATTTTCATTTAATATACAGCACACTTAAGCTTGGTAATCACATTTCCCTTTTTCTGAAAAAAAGTGATGGGTGTCTTTGATCTCATATATTAAAGCATTACACATTAAAATCTTCTTCTAAATTCTGATTGTTTTCTTTGTTGCAGATAAAACATGTCTGCCAAATTTAAAGATATCAGATTTATAAAATGCTATATGAATATGAAGTGGGATTATTAATTAAATGAGAGGCTCCTGGTCACATGAGTGGGCTGATTGATGAGTTCCTGGGATGTACGTTTTCTGCATGCCTCTAAATCCACTAAACTGAGAATTAATCAGTAGTGCCTTAAAGACCAGAGACTTATTATTGATAGAATAATCACTTTAAAGAAGTAAAATATATGGGTGTGATTTTAATTTATATTTTAAATATTCTTTTATCACATAGATTTCCCCATTAGTTTAATTATAAAAGAATGTTTTAATATTTGAGATGACTCTTGATGAATTATCATTGGTTTGCTTTGTTTCACTACCACAAAGGTTTAAAGCTTGTCTAATGCCAATTCAAGATCCTACCATGGTTTAAAGCAGACTGAATAGTTCAGTGCTTTGGGATCTCAGCCCTGCTTGCAAGGTTCATCTCAACCCAATGTCCTTCAGTAATTAAAGCCTTTATTATTGATGTGATGGAAACTAAAACTTGATCCAAGCTTTCATGTGAGAAAATAATTTCTAGACATTTGATCTGTCTTTATATAGTTTTGCACATTATATACAAAAATACATGGAAATACATAGTTAAGACGGCATGTACTTCACAGTTATACTGAACACCCTCTATTCTGCTGCCAGTAACACTGGTATCAGAACTTTCATAAGATTAAACTGCATATCAGAATTCTTATTCTGCTACTTGGGTCTATTGTTGTCAATGTGGTTTCTCCTAATCAGCAACCCAAATTCTAGATCCAACAAATAATCCTAATTGGAATTTCTATAGTGATTATCCTCAGCCACTTCAATTAAATACGTTAAAATAATACATCTTGTTGTTGCATGATTAAGAAGACTTGAGTTTGTATTTTTATTCTACTATTTCTCAACTAGAGAACATTGAGAAGACTCTGTACCCATATAAGCCACAGATTTCAAATTGACACACTGAGTATACTAGGTTTATTATTTTCCTAGAAAAACTTCTAAAAAGATAAAATAAAATAATGAATGCAAAGCATTGCACCAGCACTTGGTGCATAGGAAATTCTCAAAAACTGATAAGTGTGATTAATGCATCACCAATGCCCCTCTCCTAGTTGCTACCCCAGCACCTGTGTTATTATAACAAAGATAATATTCTAACAATTCATTCTTCAATTTCCACCCACTTCAGTTATCTTAAACACAATACTATTTATTATAAAATATTGCTTTCATTTTGTATTTATTAAATCCTCTACTAAAAATAGGTTATAGTTCATAACTAAAACCCAAGAATTCAAAGATTCCTATTACTTGCTTTCAAAACGTTTATAGCCTATGTTTCTCTTACTCCCTTATAGAAACTATCCTAACAGGATTATCTTTTGATTGCCAATTTCACCTTGAATTTTCACCCTTATGTGCCCTTTCACCTATATAGAGAGGCAAACACAATAATCAACAAGCTGCAGAAATTTCTGAAACTTCTTTACATGATGGAATTTAGCCTATTCTTGGACCCCGTTTGAGTGTACATATGATTGTCTCAATTATCTAGATAGAGTCAAGAAATATCAGAATTAATTTAATTGTCATTAACTGTGACTGGACTCATAGACCTATTTGATTTCTACCCATGTTATAGGCATGTATGGCCATTTATTTCTGAATAACCTAAGTATGTTTTCTTATTTAGGTTAAGAGCAGCTATTTAGCTTCATAAGACTTTCCCCTTGATAATTGACAATGGTTCACCTTCTCAAGGTCATCATTTGTTCAGTACTAAAAAATATAGATACAGAGGCTATAGAAAAGTGGCTGAATATATACTGATCATAGACTGCATCTTCTAAATTTAACATTTGGGTCAGCCCTTATTTTCAGCTTACTTTATTGTGATCTGCCCTTTTGATTAAAAAAGGAGCGATGTGGAGGGAGAGAAATAGTCCCTCTTCAACACAGATACGGATAACAAAATAGCTCATCCAAGTCAGAGAGGAGACAATAAAATGATGATAGTTAGAACTGAACCATTCCTCTCCAAGAGGCTTTTCTTTCTTTCTTTCTATTTAAAAAACTTTCTTGAGATATAATTAACATAGCATAAAATTCATTTTCAGTCTACAGTTCAATAAATGTTAATGATTCTACACAGTTGTACAACCATAACCAGAGTCTAGTTTTAGAACACTTCCATTGTCCAAAATATTTCCCAACCTGACCAATTATAATCTATCCCCCTCCCCATTCATTCCCAGTAAACCACTAATCTGCATTCTGCATCTGTAACTTTGCCTTTCCTAGAGGTTTCATATCAATGTAATCATACAAATATACATAATTTAATTCTGGCTGTTTTCATTCAGCATAATGTTATTAAGGATCACTTATGTTGCTTTGTCCAGCAGTAATTGGTTCCTTTTTATTGCTGAGTGGCATGTCATCGTATAGATGTATCACAATTTGTTTAGCCTTTAGTCAGTTGATGTTCATTAGATTGTTTCTAGTTTGCATGTAATAATAATAAAGCTGCTAGAATATATATGTATATATATGCTTATATATATGTGTATATATATATATGTATATATATATGTTTATACACACACAAATCTTTCAGTTGATATATGTTTTTATTTTTCTTAGATAAATACCCAGGAGTAGAATTGTTGGGTCTTATGAAAGAGATTGCCATACTCTTTTCCAAAGTTGTGTAGCATTTTAATGTCCCACCAAAAATGTATGAGGATTCCAGTTTCTCTGCATCTTCTATGACAATATTCTCTGTCATTTTGATGACAGTCATTCTATTGGTAATGTCATATTATCTCATCGTGGTTTAATATGCACTTCCCTATTGTATAATGATCTTGAACACTTTTCGTTTATTTCTTTTTCATATATTATCATTGGTGTCTATTCACTTCCTTTACCCATTTTTTTTTCTTTTCTTTTTTTTTATTTCAGCATATTATTGGGTACAAACGTTAAGGTTACATACATTGCCCTTGTCTCCTCTCCCCCCTCAAGTCAGAGCTTCAAGTGTGTCCATCCCCCAGACGGTGTGCATCACGCTCACTATGTATGTATAAACCCATCCCCTCCTCCCCCTCCAACCTGCCCCACACCCAAAAAATGTTTTTTTTCTTTTTTTCTTAATATTTTGGTTACATTTTATATTTTTGCCTCTCCCTAGCAAGGGTTAGAGGTATGCCCTTCCCCTCCACAATGTTCACCACATCCCTCAGATGTGGGACTACCCTCCCAACCCCCAAATCCCTGGTGAACACCACCACCCTTTGAGCACCATAGTGTTAATCAGTCAGTACCAATTTGATGGCGAGTATATGTGGAGCCCATTATTCTGATCTTGTGTCACCTCACTTTGGATAATGGGCTTAAGCTCAATGCAGGATAATATAAGCGGTGTTAGCTCGCTGTCGTTTCTTAGAATTGAGTAATATTCCATTGTAAACATATACCAAATTTTAATAATCCACTCATGAATTGACGGACACTTGGGTTGTTTCCACGTCCTTGCAATAGTGAATTGTGCTGCCATAAACATTCGGGTGCAGATGCCTTTATAATAGAATGTCTTATGCTCTTTTGGGTGGATGCCTAATAATGCTATTGCTGGGTCGAATGGTATTTCCATTTTCAGCTCTTTGAGATATCTCCAAATTCTTTTCCACAAAAGTTGCACTAATTTGCAGTCCCACAAGCAGTGTAAAAGTGTTCCTGTCTTTCCACATCCTTGCCAGCATTTGTTGTTTTGGGATTTCTTGATACAGGCCAATCTCACTGGGGTTAGGTGATATTTCATTGTGGTTTTGATTTGCATTTTTCTAATGATTAGTGATGTTGAGCATTTTTTAATATATTTGCTGACCATTATTCTGTCTTGTTTGGAAAAGTTTCTGTTCATTACCATTGCCCATTTCTTGATGGGGTTGTTTCATTTTTTTCTTGTTAATTATTTTGAGTTCTAGATAGATTCTTTTTATCAGACCTTTATCAGAAGTGTAGAGAGCAAATATTTTCTCCTATTCTGTAGGTTGTCTATTTGCTCTAATGATAGTTTCCTTGGCTATACAGAAGCTTTTTAATTTGATCATATCCCATTTGTTTATTTTTTTTGCTGCAGTGATTGCTTTGGGGGTCTTCTTCAAGAATCCTTTGCCTACACCAATATTTGAGAGGGTTTTCCCAACCTCTTCGTCTAGGATTCTTAAGGTTTCATGCCTTAGGTTTAAATCTGTTATCCATCTTGAGTGGATTTTTGTAAGAGGTGATAGGTAGGGATCCTGATTCATTCTTCTGTGTATAAATATCCAGTTTTCCCAGCACCATTTATTGAAGAGAGATTCTTTTCCCCATTGTATATTTTTGTCTGCTTTATCAAAGATTAGATTACCGTATGCAGATGGTTTCATCTCTGGAATCTCAGTCCTATTCCAAATATCAATGCTTCTGTTCTTGTGACAATGCCAGGCTGATTTAATTATTATTGCTTTATAGTACAGCTTGAAGTCAGGAAGACTAATACCTCCCAGTTTGTTCATTTTGCTTAAGAGTGCTTTGGCTATATGAGTTTTTTTCTGGTTCCATACAAAGTGCAGAATTATTTTTTCTAGATATGTAAAGAGTGATGGTGGTACTTTGATGCAGATTGCATTAATTCTGCAGATGACTTTAGGTAATATTTTCAATATTACCTTTACCCATTTGTTATTGAGTTGTCTTTTTATTATCAAGTTACAAAATTCTTCAAAGATTCTGAATACAAATACTATTAGATATATGATTTGCAAATATTTCCTATCAGATTGTGACTTGGTTTTTCATTTTATTAATGAGCACTTTTGGAGGCAAAGGTTTCATTAATACATTTTGATGAAGTCTAGGTATACATTTATTTTCTTTTATGGATCCTCAAGTAGAGTGTTCTATCAAGTTATTGATAGTGCTGTTCAAGTCTATGTTTTTACTTATTGTCTGTTTAGTCATGCTATCTAAGCATGATGTTCTAAGTGAACATTAACATCTCCAACTATTGCTGAATTATTTATTCTTTAAAATAGGTAAGTTTTTGTTTTGTTTTATGTATTTTATGTCACTATTGAAATATGCATATGCATTTATGATTGTTATAGCATCTTGATGTATTAACTCATCATTTCAAAATATCCATCTTGGCCTGTAGTATTATTCCTATATTAAAGCCTATTTTGTTTCTGATATTAGTATGGCCACTCTAACTCTCCTACAATTATTGTTTGCATCAAATATTTTTCCATCTTTTATTTTCAACCGACTTGAGTAAGAAATTAAACTGTGTTATCTAGACAGCAAATAGTTGGATCTTGCTTTTTAATTAGGAAAAACAATATCTGACATTTGATTCTTTATTTAAACTTTAATTTGAAAAACAAATAGTATAGTAGTATGTACATACTACTATATGTATAGTAGTAGTATATACAAGTAGTATATATAACTAAGTATAGGATTTCAGGTTGACCTTTTTTGTCCTTTCAGTACTTTAAAAAAATGTTACTTCATTATTATTTCAGTTTGCAGTTTCTGATGAGAATTATGATGTAATTTTGCTCTTTTTCTGTATGTGTTGTGTCATTTTTACTATGGCAAGCTTAATAATTTTCTGTCTCTCATTTTTAGCACTTTGCATATTATTGCATATTGCATATTATGTGCCTAAACAGGTGTCTGTGTTGTGTGTGGTTTATGTGTTTCTATGTGCGTGATCATATTTTTCCTACTAGACATGCTCAAGATGTTTGGGTATGCAGTTTGATGTCTTTCATTATTTGGGGGAGATGTCTAGCCATTGTCTTTTCAAGGATTTGTTCTGCTCTGATATTTCTCTTCTCCTTTTCTCTCTCTCCATCCCTCTCTCTGGTTTAAACCTTTTGGTGTGTTCAAGAGAAGTTTCTGGGTGGGAGGTCTTGAGGATTCCCTGCAGCAGCAGATGATCCTTTCTCATCAGATGCAATAATCAGGGAAAATTTCTCTAGGCTCCTTCTTTGCTCTCAGCCTTTTCCATGAGCAACTGGTGGAGGTCATGGAAAAGAATCTGTGAGTGTGTACAAAATATTGTCATGTCTGGGGCTCCCAGGGGTCCTACACTGTCTCTGTAGCCCACACTCAACCTTTAGAAATGTGTTAACAGTTTAGCTGATTTCTTCATAGCCGCTTGTATAGCATATGATACTTATTTTTATACATTGGCAGAGGTGAGAGCATCTGTACATCCTCTCCTTTCTTAAAGAGGCCTATCCTTCTTTGGATTTCAGGCCATTCAGTTTCATTCTCATTCAGGTCTCTTATGGGTTATGCTTTATAGTTTGTTTAGGATTTTCTCATTGTTGGAGGTAAGTGTGACATTCTCTCCAGGTTACCGCATCCTAGGAAGAAGCATAACTCCAAACATGTGTTTTTAGTGGAGGCTGCCCATCAGAAGACCCTGCCCCAGTGCAAGAACAATCAGAAGAGATGGAGATCAGTTACTCTAAATGTAAAAATATGGTAAGGATAGCAGAGTGACTTACAAGCTTAGATCAATGGGTCTTCTTTGGAACAGAGCTGCCTCTCTACCTTAGACTTTTTTATTTTTTGGAAACAGGATTTCATTTTATTACCCAGGCTTTGAGTGCAGTGGCATGATCATAGCTCACTGTAACCTTGAACTCCTGGCCTCAAGCAATCTTTCTATCTCAGCTTCTTGAGTAGCTAGGACTACAGGTACATGCCACCATGCCTAGCTGAATTTTTTTTTTTTTTTGAGACGAGGTTTCATTATTTTGCCCAGGCTGGCCTCAAACCCCTGGCCTCAAGTGATCCTTCCACCTCAGCCTCCCAAAGTGCTGGGATTCCAGGCATGAGCCACCACAGTCCTTGCCTTAGACTCTTACATACAAGAGGAAAATAACTTTCAATCTACTTTGAACCAATGCATTAGCATTTTTGTTATCATTATAGCAACTTTGTACACTTCCTAATACACATGAAGATATATGTAAAGTCTTCAATGACTTCCTACTGATCTTAAGACAAAGGCTAAAATTCTTTACATGGCCTACAAGGTTCTGTGTCATATGGTTTCTGCCTGTTTCTCAAGCCTTACCTTGGGCCACTTTCCCTGTTGCCTGCCCTGTTCTAGTATTTAACATCCTTCCATCAGTGTCCTGCATATCAGAGTCTTTCCACATGCCTTTCTCTTCCTGGGAGATTTCTTTTCCAACCAATAAATTTTCCCTTGTGTATCCCTACTTACCATTTATAGCTTAGCTCAAGCTTAATGATCTTATGAAAATGTTATGAAATCTTCCTAATCCCCCAGTTATAGACTTTAATGGCATCTAGCTCCTATACTTTTGAGCTCTTATCTCTGTAATTGTACGTTTGTGTGATCATTCAAATAATGATCCTCCATCAAGCTGTAAAGCTACATGACAGTCAAGACCATGCTTGCTTTAGCTTATCACTATACCATCAGACATAGCACAATGTCTGATTTCTAGCAGATGTGCAGTAAATAAGTTAAATGAATGAATGGAATCGTATTGATTCCTTTCTACACATGATCTTTTCTACTGCTGATTCACTACACATAATCTTCATCCACCCTACATTCTTGCTGCCCAAGCTCTTATCATTCTCCATAATAGTTCCTTATTAAAAATAGAGAATGTTAATGAAAAATATCAAATTAGATTTTGATGAACTGTCAGTGGTAATAATTTGAGAAGCTAGAAATTACCTTTTCAAACTGAATATGCAAAATAAAAATTTCAAAACAAATCTGGGAAAGCCACTGGAAAAAGAATTCTACCTAGTTGCCACCTATCCATTGCAATACAGTTTGATAGAAACTTATGAGATGAGCCTCTTTTGTGTATGTGTAGGTACAGATTTTGTCAGTTTCTTGGTGTTACAATTTTACTAAGTATAAGCACTAAGTCAATTATTAATTTATCCAATTAAGATTTTTCAAACCCATTTTCTTCTAGAAAGCATATTTATTTAGAAGGTAAGAACCAATCCCAATATGCATTGACTTTACTGTCTTCTAGAACTCTAGTAATTATGATATATTTTTTATCTATTCTTCTTTAGAGTTTTATTACATATTATTCTTACATAAATAAGGAAAGACAAGTGAGTAATGCATGCATAGCTAAGAATGCATATCCGTAAAATGCTAAAACAATTTCTTTCACAATACATTTATATTTCCAAGCATCAATAAACTTCAGTGTTTATCTTTCAAAAATAATTTCAAAACATCAGTTTGAGTATATTATATTTTGTTAACCGATAAATCAACTAGCTCAATAGGACATAGAAAAACAGCAGAAACATGCAATTTGTAAGCAGTTTCCATTCAATATCCCTTCTGTTGTTAGAAATATATGTATCAACATTTCTTTAGTTAAATGTAAAGTATTTTATTTGTTTCTATTCCATTGAGAATTGATATAAAATTGGTTTACCACAGGTAATTGATATTTGAAGAATAAATCAGGAAAAATTTTCTAAGATCTCATTTGTATCTCAGAATGTATACCTCCTGGGGCTCTAATAGAATCGGAAATGTTTGAGTCTGGGCTCAGAGAAATTTGCCTGTGGCTTGTGAGAAGGAGATATAAACAGCTTTTTCTAAAATTGTGAGAAACATGCAATTTTTCCCACATGTTTGTATTTGTGTGGTTATTAATTATATCTATTATAAAAGTCATTGAAATTTAGAAAAAGTTGCTTCTCTTTTCCTTCAGTAGACATTAGCTGGCACCTGGGAATATTGTTCTGCAAAATTTTCAATTTTATTTTAAAATTCTTATATTCCAGGAGTAGGAGTGCATATGTGTCTGAAAAAAATTGCCTAATATTCACAAAAAATTATCAATTATTAATAGATAAATTCTTTTAAGAATATTAATTATATTAATTAAAAATATCTTGAATACAAATTTTATTAAAGAAAAACATTAATTTAGGGTCTTTGATAGAAAATACAAGCTCCATATATAATTACCTTCTCTAAAAAGATGCTAAGATGCTAATTTACACAAAATTATCCCAATAAACTAAGAATTAAAAGATATCAAGATGCCATATTGCACAAAATTTTCCCAATAAACTTGAAAACATAGGTGGAGTACATAAACTATTGGAAAAAATAAAACTTGCCTTTTTGACTAAAGAAAAGTAGAAAACTTTAATAATATGGCAATAAAAAACATTAGAGATATCAAGTTAGTAGTTTAAAGTTCCCTTTCCATCCCCTCCCCTGATGGATATACGAGGGCAGTCCGGAAAGTATCCAGCCATGTAATATGAAAAATAGAGACATTTATTCAAAGAAGATACAAAATACAAGAAACATTGTACATAGGACAATGATGCCTCAGTCCCCTTCAAATTTGGCACCTTGGGACCTCACATTAATCTCCTGGTGTCTCTTAACCTAACCCGTACACGTTCAACATTCTCAGGTGTTTTACTTCTTGCAGGCCTTGCAGAACATAGATTACTGTCAACAGATTCTCAACCATCTTTGAAGCATTTGTGCCACACTTTTATTTGTGCTGCACTCATTGCATAATCCCCAAAAGCCTTTGGAATCATCTGAATAGTTTCTGCTGAGGAGCATTCAAGCTTAACATAGAATTCGATGCAGATTCATTGCTCTACATGCTCAGGCATTTTGAATGCGACCTCCACACAGTACATAAGCTTCCTCAACAGCGTCTAGTGTTCCACTGTTCCACAGTGAAGTCATCATTCTCCATGCATGTACATCCTAGTCCACTTTCCTTGGCTGCCAGGTTACATCAATGTCATGCAAACCATTTTCATTGGTTAACAATGGCTGGATGTTAACAATGGCTGGATACTTTCTGGACAGTTCTTATATAGCATGTATATGCACATGTACACACAGGTCTCAAGACATAGGCAAAGAATAGCTATTTCCCTATTTCTACATATCCATCAGAGAAAAGCAGAAACATCCATCCTTCCTTTTTATAATGCTCGCATTACCCAGATAGTCAAACCAGACAAAGATAATACAAGTTAGGAAAGCTACAAGCCCATTGCACTCATGACCATATGAATCTGACAATGTATGTGAAAGATAATTGACCAATTGGGTGTTTAATTAAAAAGTAGAAGCTTGTTTAATATCAACAAATTCTGTTGCATATAAACCTTGATATTTGGTGCAGCATAAAACAAGTGCAGATCAGTGGTGAAAAGATGGACTAGTTACAAAATTGGCCAGAAACTTGTGTGTCTGTGCATGTGTGTGTGTGTATAAAATATCACTACCTCATACACATATCAGAATACAAAATTCAATTCCAAGTTGATTAAAACCTTCCATAAATCTACATGAGAATATATTTATATTCTTTGGGGCAGGGAAGGATTTATCAAACATGACCCAAGAAGCACAAATCATAATGTAATACTACAAATTCCACTAGTTTAAAATAAATATGTATACTTACCAGGCAGGGGAGATTCTATGATCATGAAGGTGGTTTTCCCAGGGCAAGGCTTATCCACTACACCTCTCAGGTGTAGCTATGGCATTTGTCCATTTACCATCAAAATAGGACAGGGGACTGCAAGAAGAGAAATCTAGTGATCAGCTGGGTTCCAGTGTGTTCATTCCTGCCTCTCATGTAACAAAAGCTTTACATCTATCTACTGGGGACACCACACCATATAATGATTGTCAGTTTAGGAGGTACACCATATTCTGGAGGATGAAGCCCCTTCCTTGCAGGAATCATTTATCAGACAGTACCTTAGCTGTCTCTTCAAAGGTAATACCATCACTCTATAGGTTGGCTGTATATAATAGGATCATTGGATCACATCACTATGTGTGCAGTCTTACACATTTTGGGTATTAAGTGAGTCTCTTAGTTCAAGGAAATATATGGAACCTCATGTCAGTGGATCAAACACCCTGTGAGCCCTTGTATAATGGGGTTCACATTATGGGGAAGGTAAACCCATAGGCAGCATATGTGTCTTCTTCACTCTGAATAAATCACTGCCCCTTTCAGGGTGGAAATGTTCCATTGTAATTAACTTACCACTAAGTGAGTGGTTGATTTCCATAAGGGAAGAGGCAGCACCATAGGTATAACATTTGAATTTATTTTTATTAATAGGTGGAACATCCAGCAGCACAAGAAACCAGTGTTGGTGTGTGTGAGTCTATGCTATTGACCCCAAGCTCATCCTCCATACCTACCTCAAGACTACTCCACTCTTGAGCCCATTGTTCCAGCATTGATGAATGCTGATGAAAGAGGCCAGTTAATGTCAACTGGTAAGTAATTTTGTCTACTCAATTGTTTTGTCCTCTTCTGTGTGCTTGCTTGTGTGTTTTGGCCCTGCTTGTGGACAACCCCTAATGTGCCATTTCCAACTTGAAATGGATTGTTGTTAATTCTTATGATTTTGTGAATCTGACAAAGCCCCAGCTCATGATAGGTAGTTCCAGCTGTGTTAACACTTTATGGTCAAATGTTCCATCTCTTGTAGGGCTCAGTAGCATTCCAGGAGATGTTTTCAAGTGGTTTATAGGATTCTGATGCAGATGGTATGCCACAGCTTCAGATCTGAGGGGTCTCCATTGCTATTCTTGTATTGGAATTTCTCATAAAGTCTGCATGATAACTTTCACACCACAGATACCTCTAATAACACGAAGGTTATATGGTCCAAGCATCAGAGCTGCTTACAACACACTCTGGATATGATGTAGAACAATTTCCTGCCCTGAACTCCACTCAAAGCAGACAGTCTTCTGTGCTATTCAGCACATTGGTTGGAACAATATACCAAAGTGTAGGACTGTATGCCTTTAGTACGTGGTGTTTCTCCTTCACTTAGTGTAGGTCTTCACTTGTTCCAGCATTTCAAAAGAGTCATACATTACCCTGAGTTCCTTGCCAGGGTGTTGTTTCCTATGTCACAAATAAGTGCTCTTATATTGATAAATTCTTCCTTATCCAACTTTATATTCTACCCCTCGTGATTCATTATCCTTAGGGTCCAGTCCCATAAATATTTTCATGGCTACCTATACATTCTGTCCTCTGACATATAGTTCCTTTTCTCCCTTTACAGGCCCAGCTCTTCTTAGAGAGGAAAGTGTCTTAGAAATATGAGGTGTCATCAGCTGACACTCCTGGCAGCAGGTAGAATAAGTTCCTTTTCATTAAAAAATTGTAGCAATATGTTATTTTTAATTTCTATTTTTAATACAATTTTTCTATATTTAAGGTGTACATCATGATGTTCTTATATCCATATGCAAAGTAAAATAATGCCTTTACCTGAAAGTTTGATTTGGATACATATCATACTAGTCACTACATTGCTAAAACTACTTTAAAAATAAAGGAAAGATCAACACAAAATTTAGAATGCAATGGGGAAGGGCACAATGGGATCTTCAATGTTATAGATAAGGTTTTATTTTTTAATCCGTACAATGAGAGAATAGTTGTGCTTTTTAAATTATTATTATTCTTTAAATTGGAGGAGTGCATTCATATACTTTTTGTATATATTACATTATATAACCTGTAATAAAAATAATTAAATAAAATGATTCCTGGCACTAAATGTAATAAACAGTTTGAGTCACTCAAAGAAACTCATTTCTTAACTTTAAAAAATGGTAAGAATGGGTTGTATAACATGGGAATATAAAGAGAAATTGTTGATTTTGAGGATAAGAAGATTTAGATGGTTTCTTTTAATTGTGAAGAAACTCAAGGTGAATTGAGAAATAGAGAATTGAGGCAAATACTGTGATATGGTTTGTCCATAGCCTTCCCCACTGCAGCTGATAGTAACCTCTTTCTTCCATTCATTCAGACCAAGCACTTTGGAGTCATGCTTGATTCCTGTCTTTCTCTTACACTCCACATTCCTTCTGTCAGCCAATTCTAGGCATCTAGTGTCAAAGTACATTCAGACAGCTATTACCCAGGTCTCAACTACCATCATCTCTTGCCTATATAACTGCAGTAACCTCCTAGTACATCTTCCTGCTTGAATTGTAAAAGAAAAATTTCACTGGACAATTGTTAAAAATGTCAAAACAAAATTTTATTCAAGACTATTGCAATAGACAAGAATGATTGAATTCAACTCTGTTGAAATTAAAGGCAGGAGAGTTTTAAAGCCCTAGGTGAGCTAGTGGAAAAGTAGTGGGGGATGGGGGATGGGGACATTAGGAGCCCAGTTAGTTGTCAATGAGATTAAGCCACTTGTGTTTGCCAATTTATGTTTATGAAAGTTAGACTCTTACCCCACCAAAGAGACAGGAAATGGGGACACAATCTTTTGTGATGATTATGGGTCAAAGATGGCTCCAAGGTCCTTGAGAAAGGCATTTCTGGGTTGTAAAATTGGCTAGAGGCTATGAGAAGATTTACATCTCAAAGAAGCAGAGAAAGCTTTTGTAATTGCATGTTTTCTAAAGTAAAGGCTGTAAGAAAAAGGAAGGTAGTGGCTATAGTTAGAAAGAAATCTGTATAAAGTTTACTCAAGTTAAGAGGAATTTTATGATCTCTTTGGTCACTACTCTTTGTACTCTCAATTTCTTCTCAACACAGCAACCCGACTGATCCTTTTGAAATATAACTTAGGTCATGTTACACCTCTGCTCAGAACTCTCCAGTGGTGTTCTCTTTGCCTGGCCTGTTTTTTCTCAAGATTTCCATTTGACTGACTTTCTCACTTTTTACTTTCTTATTTTAATACAACAATCATTCCCACCCCTAACTCATCGCACACTATCAAATTCCCAATTGCCCTTTCCCTGATTATTTTCTATCTTAGCACTTATCTCCTACAAGATGATATATTTTACCCAGTGTGTTTATTGTTTACTGTTTGTCTTAACTCACTGGAATGTTAGCTGTTTCAGGGCTCAGAAAAGGATACCCCAAAGTATGGCACTTTGGCATCCTAAGTACTTTGAACTTAGCAGAGCCTCAGAAGCAAAGTTTCTCTCTGACCTTGTCTCACCCTTTCTCCTGCTCCCCTTTTTCCCCTAAGGCAGGCCACAGAAACTAGAATTTCTCTTTCCCAAGGTGGGTCATAGACACTAGAAATATTTCTACCTTTCTGTGTAGGAGCTGGCCATGAAGAAATTATTCCTTGCCTGACAGTGGGTCATAAGACCCTCATTCCAGAAGGGGTTCTGCCCCATTAGAGGAAGGAATGCCACATAGAGAGATTAAGAGAAACTGAACAGACAGGCCTGGCTAGGTTTTCAAGATCAGTCTGTTACCATTCCATCCTGCCCCTTTTCCCCAATCACATT
>NC_134112.1:70207500-70252500 GCF_040939455.1 Microcebus murinus
ATTCTACTCTCAGAAAAAGCATCTCAGCACAGCAGTACAGCCCTGTCAGCTCCTTCACAACAGATATTTTTCTGGTATTAAATACTATACTTTCTGAAACAGCTCAGCACCCTCCCAAACTTGTCCCTAGGGATTCCAACTTCAAAAAGATTGTCTACACTAGCATGCAACAGCAAAGTCTGCATGCCAAAGTTTGGTAAGTTGGCTAAATTCTGCCACTGCAGTAGACACATGTGAGAACTGTGATCTTCAGATGGCTGTGGTCAACTTTAACAAAATACATGAGGATTGATGAACACAAATCAGAGAGGTATCACTTTTTTGGAAATAGCAAATACTATAGGAACAAGTAACATATGAATATTCATTTTTAAAAATATACAACTTACTATTCAAGGCAAAATAAAATAACTTTATTTGAACTCTGTGGGGTAAAAAAAACACACACACAGACAGTTCCAATAAGCTTACCAGAAACACACATTTAAAGGAGAGGAGGTTCAGAAACACCTGTGTATTACAAAATGCAAACTAAACTAGAGTAGAAAATAATGCAAACATTGTCCCATCAGCATTTGGCATTAAACACCCAAAATTTTTTCAGAGGAAAGCTATCATGCTATTGGAAATAATAGTGACACACATTAAATTGCTCATATTGCATTATAACTTAGTTGTTTTGATTACTGTTCCAATAGGCTATATTTCTACACTATGACACAAAGGATTTTGTCTAACTCTATTCACAGATACCTTAGAAATTAAAGGAAAGAATAAGAGAAAATGTATTTAAATTTTTATTTGGAAAAGCTGCAATGAGTTAATTGATTTTGCCCTATATGATTCATTTTTAGCCAAAACTATATCTGAACTGGGAAAAGTGGGAGAACACAGGATATTAGGGATAATCTTTTGGAGTAAGGAATAGAAAGGTTAAAAAACATAATAAGTAAGATGTGCACCATCTGGAGGATGGTCATGCTGGAAACTCAGACTTGTGGGGGGAGAGGGGGAAAGGGCATTTATTGAAACCTTAAAATCTGTACCCCCATAATATGCCGAAATAAAAAAAACAGGGTTTTTCTGACTCCTGCTTTATTAGTTTTATATGATTAATATAAGGTCTGAAATTTTTGTTGTGGTTGCTTTTATATAACTTGCATTTCCTTTTAGTTGTACTCAAATATTTTTATTTGTAGGTTGCTTGAAAAGGA
Organism: Microcebus murinus; assembly: GCF_040939455.1. NCBI lineage: Eukaryota > Metazoa > Chordata > Mammalia > Primates > Cheirogaleidae > Microcebus > Microcebus murinus. Next base: position 70,208,715 of record NC_134112.1, read on the forward strand.
TATGGAATTATATTGAGGAAACCAAATTAAATAAAATATTACAATTTCATGGTGTGGTGAGTTCTGGTGAATTTGAGTTGTTTTGCATTAAGATTCAAGTCTATATGTATTAGACTAGTAGTTAACCATGTTGCCTCACTTGGATTCTTGCCCATTTTGTCAAAAGGTAGAATTCGAATAAGAGAGTGAGTGTTCATAAATTGTGTCCAAATGGGACCAAATGTGCACTCAGAATATGATTAAAAAGGGCCTTTTGTGATGATACTTAGACACAGAAAAAAATTAATACTACATGCCCATGTGTTTTATTGGGTGAAATTCTGTAAGGTGAGTTTCATAAAACAAATTTCCAGCCTGTTTGTTCAGCTGGTTTGCCCATCACATTTAACATTTCTTATTGCACTAGCACTTATTCTAACTTTTACTTTTGGTTCGAATACTAAGATAATACACTATATTTTTCGTCTACCTAGGCATTGCTAAAGCTGCAGGAGGAAAATGTGAGTTAAGATTAATTTCTTCAATCAGTATTCATTTTTCATTGTTAGTACATCCTTTAAAAATGCATTCATTAATAAGTTATCTAGACATAATTATGTAGCTAGGTCCATATAAACCTAGGACCTAGAGACAACTGTCAAGTTATATACAGGAAAAAAAATTACAAGAAAAAATGAACAGAATATTTAGTATCTATTCTTTAAGGCCCAACTTAAATATACTTTATTTATGAAGATTTGATTCTCTTCAAAAGAGTGACCTTTTTTCTTCACTGAGGTTCAATAGTCTTTGTCAAAATTTTAATGTGTGTGCCCTTAATGACAGGTTCCTTGAAGAAAGGGACTCTGATTTATCTTTGCATTCCCCAGAGTGCCTCACAGAGAGACTTGCTCAATAAATAGGCACTTATTAAGTATTCTTGAGTGAGTAAATTAAGACAAAATTGTTTTAATGAAATGTCTGTTTAGCAATACATATTCATTCCGTGTAACAATGTATGAATTGACTCAAAGTAATATCATACTGCAAAAGATAGACATTGGTTGGTGCATTAAAATTCTACACCTTAGCTTCTTCTATCTGGAACATAATTCACTAGGCTGGCATGTAAAAAGCACCTGTTAAAAGTTTGTTGAAGGGATTATCAGAGGAGGGCTCCTCTTGGTCACTCAGGAGTGAGGCAGCACACTCCTGGCTCAGGGGCTAGAGTCAGCTTACAGACATGTTTTGTTTTGGCCTGGGTAGTGTTGAAAAACACTATGCAATTTGTTGCCAACATTTCAAAAATTAGGGTTTCTACAAAAAAATTTGTGTTTCCAGGTTCTCTCAGAAATGTTAAAGAACTGACAATTCGTGGATTCACATCTCCACGTGGCAACATGTGGTTGGAGCTAAGACACTGACAACACTTTAATTGGGCAATGCTCTCATACACACCAAGGTCTACACCTGGTGGGCTTCATTCAGCTGCCTAACTCCTGTACTCATTTGAGTTAGTGACACCTTTTCTAAGGCAGCTAAAAATTGTTTTAAAAATAACATTCACCAGACCCTAACACTAGATATCGGCTGTGGTTGTCTGAATATTGCCTCCCCATCCCTCCTTGTAAGACTTCCAAGTCTGAATCTCTATAACCTATGAATATGTTCCCTTACCAGGCAAAAGGGACTTTGCAGATGAGTTAAGGTTAAGAACCTGGAGATGGGGCGATTGTTCTGGGTTATCCAGGAGAGCTCAATCTAATTACATGACTTTTTACAAATGAAAGAGGAAAGCAGAAGAATAGGTGAGAGAAAAGTGAAAAAACACTCAACCTGCTCCTGCTGGCTTTGAAGATGGAGTAAAAGAGCTGCAAGCCAAGGAATGTAGGCAGCTTCTAGAAACCTGAAAAATGAAGAGAATAGATTCTCCCCCAGAACTTCCAGAAGAAACACAGCCTTGCCAGCACCTTCCCACTAAGACCTAGCTTGGGTTTCTGACCTCTGGATTATAAAATTATAAATTTTTGTTGTTTTAAGTCATTAGATCTGTGGTAATCTCTTACAATGGCAATAGAAAGCTAATATTTAATTAGTTTTCTAATTAAATTTAATTCTCACATAAAGCATTGTCCCATTCGAGTTTCCTGAATCAGTAGTTACAGCTCATAGAGATGTTGATATGGTGGCTATATATGAATAATGAAAATTCAGGGGAGTGAAGATATAACATTGTATAACTGAATTTAGTTTCTTTTATAGATAATTCCAAACCCTAGTTCTACTTCATATAAAAAATTTAATCTAGTCATTTCTGGGTATAGTCAGTTACATTTATTGACTTATTCAGTAATGTTAGGTTAAATGCACAGTCATATACATTTTTTTAATTCAACAAATATTTATTGAGCTCCCATTCAAAGCACTGGAGATAAGGGGGTTGATAAGACAGCCAAAGCTTCTGACTTCTTAGGGTTCATATTCTTTCATATTCTACTTGCGATGCAGAAAATAAACCTATAAGCATATTATTAATTTTAAAAAAGTTATCCTAACTGTGAGGAAGAAAAAGAAAGCTGAGAAAAGAGAATAACACAAGTTTCTATTTTAGATAGGTGTAGTATAATACAAAATATGTTTGATCTTTGTCCCCAGTTTCTGACACAGAGCTCCTAAAACCCCTGAGATTTCCTAAGCAATGGAAGTATCCTTTGTAATTCATCACAAGCTCCAAGATCATTGAGGTCAAGCAAATCTCTCCTTTGGTTCTTCTTTTCCCAGACTAGCAGGCTCTTTTTTCTCCCCTGGCCCACACTTAGCTCTTATGGGAGCTCCTAGAAGATTCGGCTGATCTTTTGAGCCTACATGAGTCTGTGGGAGACTCAGAGGCAGCAGCAGGGAATTACTCTGACCTAAGATCACTCTTGGTCTTAATCAACTCCGGTAGAAGAAATTTTAGCCAGAGAGTCTGGTAGTAAATGCCAGACCCTGGGATCTAGTCTAGTCTGTGCTCTCCAATGTAAAGAAAAGTTCTCTCTTATTATTATTCCTAAGAGATGGGGTTGAAAAATTAAATACGACACATACGGTCCTCAAAACTCACAATGTCAATTCTACTTCCTTGATTTATCTTTGAGTGTCTATGGTGTTTTTTAGTTCATGGTCTGGATAAAAAATATTTTCTGCAAGATTATATACCCCATAAGCCATTTATCTCTTACAGCCAGAGTGCTTTTTGAATTCCAAAACTAGAAATTTTTTTTCCCTGACAAGTCCCTCCAGGAAGCTGGAATTGGGATGATCATTGAAGAAGAAGAAAAGAAAGATTGCCTATTATCTTAAATTAGTATTCATGTGGACTCTTACTTCTTAAAAACAGGGTCATTCTGCCATGAGCATACATTTTGCAGAAACACATTTTTTGAATTAATTTCAAAAAGTAATGTGTCAGTATTAGGAGTCCTTACATCTCTGCCTCTATTCCCCAGGGCAACTGGACACTGGTCATGTGTCCAGTTGCTACGACTTGGACTTCAGGACACCTCTTTAAAACCCAGATACCCAGGGAGCCAAGTGTTCTAGAACAGCTCCAAATTCCCCCAAGGAATGGGACTAAACTTATTTACTAAAATGGAAAGATTTGGGGATTTTGGTGAGAAAACAATTAGTTTTGCACAGCATTTTCAAACCCATAAGACTATAAAGTCCCATTTGATTGAATAACAGTGAGGGCTCAGGATAAAAAGCCTTACTTCATGGAGCTTCCCCTGACTCTGCTCTGAGCTGTCTCTCACACAGACTTCCTTTGGCGACGCTTCCCCCAGTGCCAAGTGGCCTTGTAGAGCTGACCCAGTTCAAGTTTCCTCTTCCCAATCAGTCCTGCTTATTCTTAAGCACCTTTATCTTCCTACTTGGCCTAAAATTACTACTCCCCATTGATTAATCTGAGAATATAAATGTATGCAGGTTATCTGCTCATACCATGCTGTATCAACACTTTATGATTATATGTACTCTGCCCCTATATCTTGCATAAACTTCTCAACTTTCTTTACTTGGCTGACTCCTATATATCTTTCATGACTGAGTGAAGGTATAGTCATTTTTTTCCTCTGAATCTCACTGTGGTATACTTTGTTAAAATTTGCAAGTATTTTAGTTTTTACACCTGTCTTGTTCCTCCCTGAGGGAACTGTATACATCCACACCCAATTAAATTGAAGAGTGACCATGTGCTATGTGCCCAGAGTTAGCCAAACTGTGAGGTTTTAGGGCACAATCCCCAATACTGCCTTCACTTCCAACAGCAATTGCAAATTCAGGGGGTTTCCAAAGCTGCCCTCAGGTTTTATAATTTATGAGAAGGACTCATAGAATTCACTGAGTGCTATTATACTCACAGTTATGCTTTATTACAAAGGAAGAATACAGATCAAAATCAATCAAAGGAATAGATTCACAGGCTAAAGTCTGGGAGAGTTCCAAATGCATGGTTTCTCTTGTCCTCAGGACCCTTTACTTGCTCAGGGTCAATATTTTTCAGAATATTGACAATAAAGGAAGCTCACTCCAGCTTTGATGTCCAGAGTTTTTATTGAGGCTTCATTATATAGGCATGATTGATTGATTGCTTATCCAAGTAGTTGGACTCAGTCTCCAAGTCAACTAATAGTGTGTCACCCAAAGCTCCTACCCTAAATCACATGATTGATTTGTCCATTGTGGCCATCTCCCAATGCTAAGACTATCAGGTATACCCAGTTTTCATGCTAAATAAAGATACTCCTCTCAGAAGCTGAAAGCAAAGGCCAGACCTCTCTTCAAGCAAGGCCACACTCGTTACTGTATACCATGTAACTAGTTTTTTGGCCACTGTCATGAAAGCTAAAGTGATGTGTGTCATTTGACGAGCCATGTGGAGTTTGCCATGTTTCTTTTCCTTTTACCATGTGTTCCAGACATCAGCCTGGGTCTCTAACCATGACAAGTAAAACTTCCTTGTTTACCTGTGAAGACCATAGAGCACAAGGGAGAAACAAACCTTTGCTCATGTAAGCCACTGGGGTTGGCCGTTCCTTGTTACCACGGTATATCCCAGCCAATCCTAACGGACAGACCTACCACAACTCTCCAGATTAGCTAGATCCCTTTTTGTGTGCTTTCATGGCACCACTGCATGCTTCTTGACTAGGTGTGGACTAAGACATGCTGTCACAAGTTGTTAAATTTGCCATAAAACATGTTCTAGTCTACTTGTATAGTTTTTTATGAAGTGTTTTTATTATTAACAGTTAACGTTTTCAAATTGATAGTTTTCACATAAAAAAATCCAAATTTCCATTTTATAATAAAAATAATCTCAGAAGTTTTGTCAAATGCCCAAATATTTACAAATTAACAATTGGCTATGCTAAATCAGCTCACCCCTTGTGACAGTACATATGGTCACTAGAAGGGATGCAGCCCCTACCAGGCCTGGTTAACTTCTTATGTTACCTGACTTGTCCCTGTAAGCATCTGAGTTTGTAATCTCTTTAAATTTGTTTAGTTTTGTTTATGAAAGAGGTAGATATGTATAATAAAGAGGAGAAAAAAGTAGGGAATTTAATTCCATTAATATTATTTTGTTGAAAACAATTTATTATGTACACAGAACAAAATATCATTTTACCTATTCAGAATTTATATATAATATTAATTGTTCTAAATAAGAATAGAGGGAACATTTGGTGGCCTAATAATAAAATATCATTCAAATACATTTAAAATTACTTTCCCCTCTAGCTTTGTTTGCAAAATGATTTCTACTTTTCAATAATTCTCCTTTTCTCTTTGATTTTTTTTTATTTTCTGAAACTGTCCACAACTTCTGGGGAGATATATTTAATTATGTAAGTAACTAAGTTGTTCATTTAATTAATTGATCCTTGGTGGTAAATAGTGCGAGCTATTCATCTTGGGGCTTCAGTATCCCACTGTGGACTGATGACTCTAGGTGAGAACTAGCTTCCTAGTCTACGGTTTGAGAGGTAGCTGTGGCTTGGCACGCAGTCTACATGAGGTTATCACGACAGAGTCAAGCAGGAGTTGAAAAGGAATGTCTTTACATTTTTACTTAACGTCCTTGTCTGTTTTGGTGGCAGCAATGCCAAGTTACATTTTGATTTTTCTATAATGAATTGTATGTAAAAAATATGAATCAAATGGGGTTTACTTCAATATAATCCAGTAATATTTGGAACTCACACCTGGAAAAGTGTTTCTGGTGGATTATCTCCTGAGTTGCACTCATCACAGCTCTTACTTGATTGCAGACATTGCTTGTGAATATGTTGCCTAGAACTGATAAGCTTCTCAGTAGCAGCAGCTGTTGCTCATGTATCTTTATACTCCACTCTCCTATATAGATATCTATTTGTTTTATATATAGAAAAAATATATAAGAATCAGCTATATTTCCATCTTCTTTTCTAATGATTTATCCTTATGTACACAGAGTTCCTACTTTCTAAGAGCAGTCATTGGGCCCCTATTTAAAGTAGATTTGAAGGCTCTTTCATTTTGTGTTTCTGAAAAGGATTTTCTGGCTCTTTCAGAATTGCATATCATTGTTTATTGCACAGTACTAACAGTAAATTGGATGTTTTTTAAAAATACTTATTCTTTAGAACAGTCTCCTTTGCTCAGAATTAAATAATGCTTTTGCTTTTTATGAGGTTGTTTTAGAAAACAGAGACACCATTCCATTCAGATGACTCTTCATTTCGATGTTTAAAATGCGTCCAGTTTTTCCAATAGTGCACTTTGTGTGACAGAAGGGAAAAGTTCAGAATGTGTATATGTAGAACCAAATACATGTGAGTGATTATACATTTCATGAAACAGCTGGAAAGTGGAATGTTGATTGATACCTGGTCACTGTGGTTGTGTGTCTGTTGCCAATGAAAATGCAGCTGAAATACACAAATATTTTTAAATGTGCTGCATGGGTGTGTCCTCATTGCCAAAAAAGAAAATAGCTGCACAATTGTTATGTAAACACTTGTGCTATTTCTACTGCACAAACATTTTGCAGATGTTTCCCTCGGAAAACATTCTGAAACATATACTTGGCTGCCTTTTCTCACCTTAAGTTATTTTGCACAAACTGTTTCTTTTTGGATGCAGCTTTATTATTGGCTTTTGTGGTTGAACAAATGAAGGGTGAAAAACAAAATTATTGATTTAGAAATAATCTCACTTATGTTATTGACATTACAGTGCTCTCTAACAATTTAATCTCTACCATAGATGAACAGCAGTAATTCAAAAGAAACAAACACACAAAAAGGAAGGGGCGGGAGCCACTGCAGTTCTGACATCTGTGTGACTATTTTAGCTATGTCTAGTGGGATCCCTGCCCCAGATATTGTCCTAAGATTGTCTCCTGACCACCATCTTTCTCCATTTAAGCAATAACTTTCATGCCTGGTGATAGTTTGGCAGTTGAGAATGAAGTTGTGGTAGAGAAGAGAACATTCCATCCAAGGAGAAATGTAGAGTTGGTAATCTCTAATCTTCCCAAATTTCTAGTGAACTCATCTTTCTGTCATCTACATACCTAGATTCCACATTAGAAAGGGGGCTCTAACAACAAATTGGGATGTGGAGAAAAAATGACACAGATGAATGTTTACAATATGCCACACACAAAAAAATCAAGTGTTGTTATACATAAAAGGTAAGGAAATTGAAGGCATTTATGCTTTATTTGAATTATCAGGACTCACAAACAAAAAATGTGCCTATAACCCTTTAAGATTATGGTTAAGAATGCCATTTTACACAAGATAGTCTTGAACAAAGATTCTTTTCATCTGCTTACAGCTCGTATAACCTCATACATTATAGACAATCTGTGTAAAACTCCATGTCCTTATGATGTCAAAAATATTAATGGCTCACTATTGAGAGCTTACTATGTGCCACACACTGTTTTATGGTCTGTACATGCTAAATCATTTAAGTCCCACAAAAATCCTATGAAGTCCTATATTATTATCCCCATTTTACAGATAATGAAACTGAGGCACAAAGGAGTTCAAGATTTATTTTCTCTAAATATTTAGGAAATACTTAATGATGGCTATGTGCTAGACCTTTCTCTAGGAACTTTACAAATATTAATTTATACTAGCTCTATTAGGTAGAAAATACTATTTTAATGCTCATTTTATAAATAAGAAAACCGAGACACAGACAGGTTAAGTAACTTGCTCAAAGTCGCAGTAAGAGGTGGAAGAGTGGGGATTTGAACCTGCACAGCATGATCCAGAGCACACTCTGAAATCACTATGTATTGTTACTTCTTGGGGTTACTATGAGGATTGGATGATATCATGTTGGCACGCGATAAGCATAAAAGAATGTTAACTATTATCATTACGAATTTATTCTGAAGATTATGGAAACTGTCACCTAAGATGTTGACAAATCAGAAATACTAATGATGCTGAGGAGATGAAAACCACACATGTGTTTTAAATCCTGTTCTTTCGAAAACTAGCAGGAAGGTTAGTGAACTGGAATAGAGTGAGCAAGAGGAGGAACAGAAATGAGGTCAGACAGTTATCCAATCACATATAGCCATGTAGACCATTATAAAGACTGACTTTTGTTCTTTCTGAGTGAGATGAAAAGCCATTGGAGAGTTTTGAGCAAAGTCATAAAATGATCTGACTTAAACGTTTTAACAGGATCACTCTGGCTGCTGTGTTGAGAAAAGAACTGCAGGGAAGCAAGGGCAGAAGTATAAGGTACTATTATTTCATGAGGCTGAGAGAGGTTATGTAAATTGCCCAGGGTCTGTCAAAGAGTCAGTGGGCATCAAACAGGGTTTCCAACTCAGGCCTGCGTGAGTTAACCATACATGATGCTGAATGAGAGAACGATGATGAAGGCTTTTAAGTCTTCTTATTGGATCCAGACACAAAGTGTGATATTTTTCTCCGAATCTTTGGCTAGGAAAAAAGTATCTTGTACAGTCAAACAAAATTTTAGTTTTCTTAACAAGATTCCTAATTATTTGAAAAAGATAGCTAATAAAAATTCTGATCACATATCTATTTGTAACCAGGTAATATTAAACAAACCATATCTCTTTTTTTTTATTCTAAAAACAGGGTCTATCTAGCTATGTTGCTCCGGCTGGATGCACTAGTAATCGTAGTGCACTACAGCCCTGAGTTCAAGAGATCCTCCTGCCTCAGCCTCCCAAGTAGCTGGGGCTACAAATGCATACCACTACACCCAGTGTATATCTCTTCAATAAGTGCCTTTCACCAGATAATAATTTGTAAGCACAAAATTTCATGCTGATTTTTAAAATCAGGATAAATCTAACGTGCTATGAGAGTTATTTCCTTTAGGATTCTCTAGTAGTATCCGATAAGAACAACTGAGCCAGAAATCTACCTAATATATGGAATACCAAGGCAGAAACTAGCTGTCACCTAACTCAATGTCCGCTAAATAAATATTAGCTGAAATAATTAATAAATGACATCAGAAATTAAAATTAAAGTTAAAAAGTCCTTTAAGATGTAGTCAAGGTTCCTAAGAATCAGCACTGACATTATACTCATTGACTATGTAAAGGAAGATATTATATCCTTAGTTGGGTATAACATCAGAAAGTTCTAGCAATAAAGTCATATAGGGAACTGGAGCAGCATTCAAATTCCTAGGAGCACGGAGTAAAATCATACAGGACTGTTTTTAGTCAAGGTAATTAACACTAGCTGCAGTAACAGACAATTCTCAAATTTCAGTGGCTTTGGCATGAGTTTCTCTCTCACTTCATACTCTGATATGGGCTGAGTGGGTCTCATGAGCAGCTGTCTTCCAAGCAGTGACTCAGTCACCCAAGCTTCTTCAACTTGTGGCCCCACCATTTCCTGGCATCCCTATGAAGTCCATTTTAGAATTATCTGCATTTAGCATACCAAGAAGAAAAATGTGAACCCTCATGTGGGACCATTTTGGACCAAGTCTAGAGGAAGGATATTCCATTGGGTTACCTCATTGAGCTCAGTCACGTGGACAACCGAATTGCAGGTGAGCTGGGAAAGGCAGCCGAGTGAGTGTCAGTAATCTCTTCCACAAGAAGCCACATCCCTGGGGGATGAGGCAGAGAATAGAGGTTACTTCCAGTGCTAGGGATCAGAAAAGATTAATACATACTTCCTGGTAAAGCTTGGTCAGTTGCTAAAATATTGACATACTTATAACGTACTTGGTAAATATTTATGCCTCGAGCACATTGGTGATTGGATAAGGTAGCTTTTCTTATACAAATTAAAATACATACTTTAACCAACTATACATCAACATTAAAGACAAATAAAAATAAACAATGTGAGAGACAATTGGTGACAGAAAAAGCAGTAATTGGACACAGATAAGAGATCTTAAAAGTTGTAAATTAAATTTTACTTGGGTACTTACTTAAATTATTCATTTGAAGGGTCTATTTAATGTTCCAGGCCCAGCTCAAAATGACCCTCTCTTATGTCTTCTTTAATACCTCCCTCCTGGCAGACAATATTAATTGACCTCTTATCTGTGTTTCTATAGCATTTATACTTGTCTAATGAATATAAGCTTGTGTAAATAGCATTTTAAACTATTGTAGACCTTATTTTATTATACTGCTCCTATTTGTTTGTGTGTGAATTCTTGAGGATTCAATAAATATTTTATCTCAGAGTGGATAGTTAATAAATCTTTAATACATACAAATCTGATTAGGCTGTTTTCTCTGCTTAAAACCATTTAGTGGATTTCACTTGTTCTTGTGATAAAGTTAAATTATTTTAAAAGGTGGATAAGATATTTCATGAACCAGTCAATATCTTTCTCTCTACCTTTCTTCATTCATACTCTGTGATTCAGCCATAATGAACTTCTTTCAGTTCCTCAAAATACTCAACCTGTATCACGTTTTGGAACTTCAGAGGCTCCCTCTGCCTCTCTCCTACCCCTTTTCACCTGGCTAATGCCTACTCAACTTTACAGCCGAGGCACATATTCATTTGTGAAACCTTCCTTGAGCATTCTGTGCTTGGAAAGATCCACGGTGTCTTCTTCCATATCAACTGGTACTTTAACTAAAGTTGTACATAATACTGTATATTGTAAATGCTCATTTAATTGTCTCCTTCCCACTAGACCAAATTCTCCATAAAAAAGACATATGTCTGTTAAAAACCATATCTCCCAATTCCCAGACCACTACCTGGCACATAGTAGTTATTAATTGAATATTTGTCAAATAAATGAATTAACAATGTACATTGGAGTTAATTAGAATTTGTTCAATCAACATTTATTGAGAACTAACCATGACCTATATGCAGTCCTTCAAACTCTAGAATTATCCTATTCTTTTTCTAAAAATTGCTACCTTCCACTATTTATAAGGACAGCATATCAAAACCCATCTCAATACCTCTTCCCCATAAAACTTCTATCACCACAAAAAGTACCAGCAACAACACCCCACACACATACACCTACAACCACCCAAACCTGGTTTCATTCTCATTCCCCTACTTCATTCCTTCCTCAGTAAATCAGGCTTAACAATCTCTGAAATCTTTTTTAGCAGTTCTCTCAGATCTCATTAGTCACTAAGCCCAATAGATTTGACCCATGAAAGATATCTTGAATCCATCCTTTTCTTTCCAGTCCTACTGCTACTCTCATAGTTCAGGTTCTCATTACTTGTCACCTGATCTAATTCAATAGCCTCCCAGGGTGTCTCTTCACTTTTATTCTCTCCCTCTTCCAATCTACTTTACACATTGCAGCCAGAGTAATTGACCCAAAGGTCAGTTCACTCCCCTACTCGACAACCTTCAGTGACTCCCCATTTTTAACCAAAAAGAGCAGCAAATCCTCAGCCTGGCATTCAAAAGCCTGTATAATCTGGCCCCAATTTATTTTATATTTCCAGTCTTATTTTATAGTACTCCCCCTCATTGGAGCCAAACTGGTTTTGTTTTCATTCCCAGAACTTGCCTTGCACTTTCTTACTTTTATGCTTCACTCATATTCTTTCTGCTAAGCCTGACCTCTCTTCCTTCCTACAAACCTGCTGTCTTCTCTCACCTCTCTCTATAGGGAGCTTCAAGTCACACCATGTGGGTGTTTTACAAATTGAATGGATGGAATTTTATAGTTATGTAAGTCACTTCTGAATATCTTGGTTATAGTGTTTCCTAATATTTTTCTCTTTCTTTTTAAAATTCCTCCCTTCTTGTCTTTATTCCATATTAATTACCTATTTTGTTATTTCTACAATCTTATTCGGAGTAGTCAGGTCCTCTCTCTCTAGTTCTATTCATTCATGTTTTTGGTTCTTTTCTTTATTGAATTTGTCATAGTATAAAAAACTGGAGTAATTTACTATCATAAAACGTCCAAAACTGGTTTCCTGAAGCAATACAGATATATTTAAAATTTAATAGAATATTCCACCCCATATTTTGGTAGGTTAAGGATATGGGAGATATTTTAAAATCCAGTGAATTACATTTACTGAGAATTATGTTACACCCACACGGGAGAAAGCACTAATACTTGTAATGTAGATTAGCTAATAAATTTATCTACCGCTTACTGAAGTTCCTTTCACCTGTAGTTGTTTACATATCCCCAAAAGGGAATATTTCAAAATATGGCTGTCACTTAATATTCTGTAAAATTTAGTTTCATTAAACTTAAAATATTGACAAAATTTTTAAAATTAAAGAGAACTTCTTGTTCTTCTAGAACTTCTGGCCATAAAGTAGGAAGTGCATCAGGTGTAGCTTCCCATTATAAACAATGAGAAAGCTTTACAAAATGAATGAAATAACTACTCTTAGACATTAGACCACTGGTAGCCTAGAACTGTGATCACTGAAAGAAAAGAACTAAATAAGGTACATTCTATATAAAGATACCATGTAAGATGGAAAACCAAAGAAAATCATGACAGCCTTGCAAAGTGGAAGAAACAGGGATCATAGTTCAGTACAGCTGAATTTGAGGAAATTTGGAGGACAAAAATATCAGAGAGGAAAAAGCTACACAAATAAATGGTTTCATAATGTTCCTTAGAAGTCCTGCATTTTTTTGCCAACTTATAAGGTGCATATGTGATACTGAGAGATGCTTTGAGGCTGAGAAAAGAAATTGAAAAAATAACTATTATTGGGAATTTAAAGGTGAATAATTCCAAAAGCTTACATAGGGCTAGGATAGATTTAAATTTTAACCAGCAAGAGTGGAGAGATCTCAATGAACATTCAGGATTTTGATAGAGATCTCAGATGGGCCATGTCCTGTTGGCAATGCCAAAGTAGCATCAGAATATAGTGAAAAACACATTATATCTATCACAAAAAAACTTAAAAACCTGCAAAAGATCAAGCTGGTCAACAAGACAATTTAACCATCTTTCAATACAATATTCAACACTATTTAAAGGAAATTTAAAGTCCAGATACTCAATAATATAATATTTATAATGTCTAGCATCCAATAAAAAATTACTAGACATATGAAAATGCAAGAAAACATGACCAATAGTAAAGAGATAAATCATTTTTAAAAAGAATCAAAGTTGACATAGATGATAAAATTAGTAGACAAAAACTTTAAAATAGCCACTATACAAGTATCCAAAAATTTAAATGAAAACATGAGTATTAAGAAGAGAGAAATGGAAGATAGCAAAAAAAAAAAAAAAAAACCACAAACAAACAAACAAAACAAGTGGAACTTGTATAACTAAGAATGAATATAATATCTGAAATGAAATATTCATAGGGCATGAAACAGATTAAACAGGTCAAAGATTGTTGAAAATAAAAACATAGCAAGGGAAACCACACAAAATAAAGTGCGGATAGGAAAAAAAAAAGCTAAAATATTAACAGAGCCTCAGTGACTTTGGGACAATATTGAGCATTGTATTTGAATAAATATTAGCCAAGTATTTAATAAATTTGATAAAAACAACAAACTCACAGATATAAAAACTAAACAAATTCCAGACAGAATAAACATAAAGAAATATATAGCAAGGTATAAACAAAATGCTAAAAACATGTAATGATGAGACCACTCTAAAAGCATCAAAGGAAAAAAGACATTACAAACAGAGGACTACAGATAATAAATGCTATTGATACCTCATAAAAACAATGTAACTGAGAAGATAATGAAATATGACATCATTAGTGTGCTGAAAGGGGAAAAATTTGTCAATGAATTCTACAAATAGTGAATGTATATCATTCAAAAGTAAAGGCAAAATAAAAACTTTTTTTTAGCCAAATGCAGCTAAATAATTCATTGCCAGGGAACATGCACAACAACAACAAAAAAGATAAAGTTCCTTAAACTGAAGAAAAATGATCCAAATGGAGACTTAAATTGATACTAAGGAAATGGAGACTGCCATAAATGGTAAATTTTGGGGGAAACATAAAAAGGTAATTTTTTCTCATTTTAAATTACTTTAAAAAACAATTAACTATTGATATATATGGAGAAGTAAAATATATGACATAATAGCACAAAATAGAGGAATGGTAAATAGAAAGACTGCTGCATTATATGTGAATTAATATATTATATTTGGAGATAGACTCTAAGTTAAAGACAGTAGTGGAGATAAAAATAGGATACTAAAAATATTCAATTATATAGAAGGCAAAGGAAAATTTTAAAAATGAGCAAAGAACAGGAGGACCAATAGAAAACAAATAAGAATATTGGAGACTTAACTTCAATTATATTGACAATTACAGTAAATGTAAATGTTCTAAGCAAGCTGAATTACACATTAAGACCCAATTTTTGTGGCCTAAGATGTGATCAATCTTAGAGAATGTTTCATGTGTTGATGAGAAGAATGTATATTCAGTAGTTTTGGGGTAGAGTGTTCTGTAAATGTCTGTTAGGCCCATTTGCTCTAGGATCCTGTTTAAATCCTGTTTCTTTCTTGATTTTTTGTTTGGAGAATATGTTCAGTTCTGTCAGTGAGGTATTGAAGTCCCCAGCAATTACATTGTTGCTGTTTATCACTTTTTTTTAGACCTAGTAGGTTTTGTTTTATGAATCTAGGCACACCTGTGTTCAGTGCATAAATATTTAGGATTGTTATATCTTCTTGATGAATTGCTCTCTTTACCATTATATTAATATAATGGCCATCTTTGTCTTTCTTTACTATTGTTGATTGGAAGTCTATGTTATCTGATATGAGAATGGCTACATCTGCTTTTTTAAAATTTCCATTTGCATGGAATATTTTTTTTCTCTCCCTTCACCTTGAGACAGAATGAGTCCTTATGGGCTGGATGTGTTCCCTGGAGATGGCAGATACTTGGCTTGTATTTTTTTTACCCATTCAGCCAGCCTATGTTTCTTGAGTGGGGAATTCAAGCTGTTCACATCTATTGAAAGAATTGATAAGTGGGATGCATTTCTGTTCATTCTGTTGAGCAGAACATTATTTCTTTGTTTTACCTCTTGAGACATTATTTTATATGGGATCTGAGGTTTAGTTTTTGTGTGATTTTACACTGGTAGGTTACCATTGTGTCGATCGATGTATAATTCACATCTGACCATGGAGTACTATTCAGCCATTAAAAAAATAATGAATGCATTTTGCAAAAATCTAGATGGAACTAGAAACCATTCTCCTAAGTGAAATATCACAAGAATGGAAAAACAAGCACCACACCTACTCACTGTTAAATGAGAGCTAACCAATCAGCACTCATGTGCACACACGGAAGTAAAACTTAACAGAAACCAAGCAGCTGGGAGGGTGGAGGAGGGGATGGGTGAAATCTTATCTAACGGGTACAATGTACCCTTTCTGGGTGATGGGTACCCTTATAACTTTGATTCGAGCAATACAAAAGCAATCCATGTAACCAAAACATTTGTACCCCCATAATATTCTGAAATATAAAAGACCCACTTTTATCATGTCCATAAGAAACTTGATTTAAAATGCAAAGACACAGGTTAAATGAAAAGCATGATAAAGCATATAACATGAAAACACTAATCATAAGAGAGCTTCAGTGGCTATAATAATATCATACAAAGAAATTCAGAACAAGAATTATTTTCAGAGATAAAGAGAGATGTTATATTATGACAATAGGTGAGTTCATCCAAAAGACATAGCACTAAATATGTATATACTTGTGGTAGTCAGTCTCAAACATAGCCCCTAGTGACCTTCACTTCCTAAAATTCACATTCTTCTATAGTCCATTCTAACATTTTCCTATAGATGGTATGTAAGACAGGTATAATATCAAGTCTGATATTAGGTTATGAAAAGATTTCTGAAAAATCCCCAAATATGATTAAATTAAAAATAATGTTAAATATTCCAGTGAAAATAAGAGAATATTTAAAACTACATTACAGAGAAATAACATTTAATAGTATACCGGATTTAGGTAAAGCAATGCTTATAGGACAATTTATAAATTTAAATGCTTATTTCAAAAAAGATGCTTAAAATCAATGTTAATCTTCCACAATAAGAAGCTAAGGGCAAAAGAGTCAATTAAACCTAAGGTAAATAAGAGAAAGTAGAAATAAAGGTAAGAGTGGAAATCAAGGATATAATAGAAAAACAACAGAGAATCAATTAAACTAACTGGATTTTCTAAATGATTCATAAAAATGACATACATGTATCTAGTCTGATTAAGAAAAAAAGAGAAAACACAAATGATGTGTATTAGGAATGTAATAGAACATAACCATACAGATGCTATAGAAATTATGAAAATAACAGGTAATATAATGAACAATTTCACATAAGGAATTTGGTAACATAACAAAATGGACAAATTCTTTCTAAGACACAAACTTAAATAAGAAGAATTTTAAAATTAGAACAGCTTTACATTGAATTCACAATTTAAAACATGTCATATAAAACACAAGGCTCAGGAGGCTTTATTGGTCCATTCTCTTAGATATTTAAAGAAGAAAATTAATGATTGTAAACTAAATATTTCACAAAAGTAGAATGCAAGACTTCTTGACTCAGTTTATGAAGTCAGAATTGCCAATAGCAAAACCAAACAAAGCTCCCCAAAAAGAAACAATGAAGACCTATAAGTATCATAAACATAGATGCCAAAATCCAGAACAAAATAATAGCTAATAAAATCCAACATTTGGTGAAAGAAATGTACATCATGACCAAGTGGGGTTTATTCTAGGCACACAATTTGGTTTATCCTTCAAAAATATGTTAGTGAAATTCATCATATTAGCAAAATAAAAGAGAAAAGCTATAATCATAATCATTATAGAAATTGCATATGATAATGTTTGACATCTATTCATTAAAACTCAGTATAAGCCGGGCGCGGTGGCTCAGGCCTGTAATCCTAGCACTCTGGGAGGCCGAGGCGGGCGGATTGCTCAAGGTCAGGAGTTTGAAACCAGCCTGAGCAAGAGCGAGACCCCGTCTCTACTATAAATAGAAAGAAATTAATTGGCCAACTAATATATATATATATAAAATTAGCCAGGCATGGTGGCGCATGCCTGTAGTCCCAGCTACTCGGGAGGCTGAGGCAGCAGGATTGCTTGAGCCCAGGAGTTTGAGGTTGCTGTGAGCTAGGCTGACGCCATGGCACTCACTCTAGCCTGGGCAACAAGCGAGACTCTGTCTCAAAAAAAAAACAAACAAAAAAAAAACTCAGTATAGTATAAATAGAAAATAACTCTTTAAACCTCATTTAAAAATCTCCTAAAATCCTATAGTTCCTTTCATAATTAATTGTAAATCACAGAATGTGTCTCCCTTAAGATCAGGAACAAGGCAAGGATAAATACTCTTACCTCATTGTAGTATGAGAGGTGCCTGCCAGTGAAATAAGGAAAAAAAAAAAAAAAGACATATTTATCTACCAGAAAAAGCAAAACTACCCTTATTCACAAATTACATGATAGTGTATTTTCCATAACCAAAGATTCTAGGAAAAAAATAGTAACTAAAAAGTGAATTTATCTAGGTCCCAAGATACAACATGAATATATAGAAGTCAATTTTAAGGACTTTGGTACTTTGAGACAGGATTCTTCCAACCTCCTCATTTGCTGGCAAATTAATTAACTCCTCTTTCCTTCTCTTCAAACCACTTGTCTGTGTTCTTTTGATGTGGCCTTGGGAATAAGTGCCACACTTTCAGTAACAGAATTTGATGCCCCTGGGTGGGGCCACCCCAGTGGAATGATGCCCCATGGCTGCTGGAAGAGACAGGAAGCAGCCCCCTGTCAAAGCCATGGACCTTTGCAGGTAGGAGCAACTTCTTTTTGAGGTGAGAGAGGAACGGATAGCCCCAGCAGTTGCTGGAGCCTGCTTTACCTCCAGGGAACTCCTGTCTCTGTGTCTCTGAAGCAGATGCAGCTCCTCACAACCTGAATTGAGTTGAGGAGAAGGAAATGGATTTGGGAAGTGTCCAGATGCCGGGCATTATTATTAACTATAGTTACCATGCTGTGCGATCAATCTCGATATACTTATTTCTCCACTCTAACTGAAACTTTGTACCCTGTAATCAACATCTCTCCATCTCCCTTAGTCCTTGAGTCTGGTAACCACCATTGCATTCTTTACTTTTGACTTTGATTGTTTTAGATTCCACATTTAAGTGACATCACACAGTATCTTGTCCTTCTATGCCTCATTGCACTTAGCATAATTTCTGGGAGAGTATATTTATAATAAATACAGCTTTAAAAGAGTTTTTGTCCAGAATATACATTAAAAATACTTTACAACTCAATAATAAAGAAATAAAAACCCCAATTTTAAAATAGGCAAAACATTTGAACTGACGCTTCACAAAAGAAGGTATACAAATGGCCAATAAGCCTATGGAATGTTGTTCATCATCATTAGTCATCTGAAGAAATGTAAATTAAACCACATTGAAATATTCCAACACACTCATAGTAGCTAAATTAAAATGAACTGACAATCTCAAGTGTTGACAAGAGAGAGCAATGAGAATTTCCATACATAGCTGATACCAATATAAAATGATAGAATGACTTTGGAAAACTCTGACATTCTCTTATAAAGTTACACATATATGTACATATAACCCAGCAATTCCATTCCTAGCTATTTACTCTAAAAACATACATTCACAAAAGACAAGAACATAAAATGGTCATAGCATAGTCGTTCAAATGATCCCATACTGAAAACAACT
This sequence comes from Microcebus murinus, assembly GCF_040939455.1. Lineage (NCBI taxonomy): Eukaryota > Metazoa > Chordata > Mammalia > Primates > Cheirogaleidae > Microcebus > Microcebus murinus. The sequence continues at coordinate 70,227,995 of NC_134112.1, forward strand.
CAAACACTCATCAAAAGGTGAATGGACTTAACAAATATATTTTGACATATTCATATGATTCATATAAGGGAATACTACTCAGTAATAAAAACATAAATAAATAAAATACAAGATTCACCACTAGTTAACCCGACAACTTAGATGAATCTTTTAAAAACCATACTGAGCAAAACAAACCAGGCACCAAAGAATAAAGAGAGTGTGATTTTACTTATATGAAATTCTAAAATGAGAAAAATAATCTATAGCAACTGAGATTAAATCAGTGGTTGACAGGGGACAGGGGTTACAGAAGGAAGATTGACTGGAAGAGAGCATGAGGGAACTTTTTTGGATGATGGAAATGTTCCATACTTTGGTTGTGGTGGTGTGTACACAATGGGTGCATCCACTTGCCAAAGTTACTTAGGCCAGTGCTTTTTAATCTCTTTCTGAGGCTCTGTATTTTCCTTTGGCCTCTGCATTATCTGTTGACTACCATTGATGGAGAGATATAGCAGCATTATCCAAATTCTACTATAGACATTTATAAAGAAAAAGCATAATAAACCTGATAAAATATTTGTCATCATATTTTGAAATGTAAATATATTCCTCGTTAAATAAAGTAATTCGCTATGCCTTTGCCTTTGCTTAAAGGCAGAAAGATCCAACCAGAAAAACCTTCATTCAAATCCTTTTATGGGTATGGTAATACATACCCAAAATAGTTTTGATCCAAACATATAAGTCAACAGCTTTTATTTAGACACAGCCAATCAACAAAAGCAGAAAAGAATTTCTGTTTATTTCAGAAAAGATGTTTAGCAAATCTGAGTTGTTCACTATTAAAAATTCCAGTTGAGTCTTAGCAATACTTGAAATGTTTCATCTTTCTATTATTTTGTTTTGTTTATAAATTGTAACAATGTAAATTATTTAATCACTTAAAACTGCATTTTATGCTGGCATATTGTGATTCCTTTAATTACATGGATAGTGGAGTAGAATAGTATGATGTAGGAAGAAAAAGAACTAGCAGGGATACAGGGGACCAAAATCAAACCCACCCTAGCCTCTGTTTACTGCTCAGCTGGGAAGATACAGCTATATCCCCTTTCACTCATAGTATCAGAATTGTGCCTGAGAAAGAAAGACCCCTCAAAGAGGCACTGTTTTTAGTTCCAACTTTGACAGCAGCCTACTTGGCTTTTCAGATGCCATTATATCCCTTATTTCTCTTCCTTTTCACCTTTCTTCTGTAATCATCTCACAAGGGAACATGATGCCATAACTATGTCACAAGACGTATAGAATTCTATTCTGAGCATGTTTTCAAAATTAATTCTGGCCACATCTATGTTTTAATCAGTAAGTTCCTGATGATCTTTATTTGGAAATGCATATCCATAAAAACTAGGTTTGCTCTTATATCTTTTCATTTTTGTCCACTATAATCATCAGAAAAACATTACTATTTTATGAATAATACTTTAAATGTTTCTTTGCGAGGCGTATCTCAATTTCATTTCCCTAGTCTTGCAATGTTTTTCCATGGGGCTTGGTAGATAGGAAACACTCACATTGAAGAAATTATTTTTTATACCATGCAAAAATGCAATATAATTATAAATTAGTTTCTCATTTTTGTATGCATAATATGCACGTACTACTATATACATAATATATGTCATAGATATACATATGTACTTTATAATCATATTTTATTTATATAGAAAAATTAGTAAATAATGGAGTAATTCATATTTCTTGCTTAAGAGATAATATCACACTGCCAAAAGTAAGTGCTGAGAAAAACGCAATGTGGAGGAATTTGGAAGTATGAAAATTGGGGAGAGGTAGGAGCAATAATTATATATATAAAAAAATAATAATAGAGTTGTGAGACAATGCTTCATGGGTTTCTTGTGTTTTAGTATGTCTTGTGAATAGAGAAACTGTCTGCCTTTATTTCAGATTGTCTTTTCAAAAATGTTTGCAAAACAAACAACCTTGGAAGACACGGATAGCATCTTCCTCTGGAGCAAAGGTTTGTTTATTGTCTGTTACACTAAAAAATAATGTCTCCCTCTGGGGTAAAATCAGGCATATTTACTTCCCATTAAAAAAGATTTGGGTTCTCTAAGCTCAGGATTTCTCTCCTGTAATGCTTCCAGCTGCAGATACAGCTATCATCTGGCCCTCTTTCCATCATATTGCAGAAAATGGAACTTGCATAGTTAGTGTAAATGCTGATACTCTAGCTACTGCTATTGCAGGAGGAACAAACATTTTTTTTCCTTTGGCCACATTTCTGAGGGAGTTATTTGAAGAATCACAGACTCCTTCTTCACCAGAAGGTTTTCCTGAGTCTTTACTGTTGGTAAAATCCCTTCAGCACAAGGAAAGTAAGAAGTTATAATATTAAGGAAAGATAAAATAATGTAACCCAGACCAGAACCGAGGCAGGTGTATTTTTTGCCTTACAGAGTTGAAATTCCCACAAGAAGGACCTGGTGAATAGGAGCAAATAAGTTCCTTATCTTCCCTCAGAAGAACACCACCTCAACCACAGTATCTGTCAGGCTCAGGTTAAAGACCTATTTGCTCTCCATTGTTGATCAGTTATAAGTAGATTAAGGTTATTGTTCAGTTGTTTAACCCCTTGTGTTTTGTGTCTCCCAGAAAAGGTGGCAAAAATTTAGTGACTCCAACAAGGTCATCCAAATATTGCATTTGGTAATTTATGACAGTGTCACTTTAGCTTCATGTAGCAGTCAGTGGTTGTGAGCATATTTACCTGGTTGAACATTTCCTCCACAGCTTACCAATGCAAAGATGCTGGAGCCCGTTTGAATTCCAGGTCCAGCTTTTGCTAAAAGGACTAGGAGGATAGCAGCAAACCTCACTTATGAAGCATCAACTGAGGGATAGGTGGTAGACAATAGGTTGAGAAATATATATCAGGAGCACTGCTTGTGGAGCTATGGAAGATGTATCAACCAGGTGGAAAATTGTTACTCAGATAAACTTGGTCATGTGTTATTCACAATCGACTACCAGGTACCCTTAAGAAACGTTCAAAAGTAGAAGAATTTTCTTTTGTTGGGGGAGTTCTCTGGATTTCTTTTGCTGTAGAGAATTTGTGTAGTGGGATTACCTAAAGGTGTGAACCAATTATGATGAAATTGATCTGTGTAATCTTCATAACAAAGTGAGTAAGGTTGAAAGTTGCATTGACAGCTGCACTGGGCTGGGTGGTGGAGCAGTCAGAACTTTGAGATAAAAGTTTTCTGAGAGCAGTTGCCTTATGTATGAAATAGAGAAATAGGAATACCTACAAGGATACACAATTTTTTATACCTTTACCGTATCTCAAGAAATCACTTTTCCCTTTGCCACTTGGAGAGAGAAAGTAAATATTTTAAATATTTATTTATTTTAAGTTTTGGTTACTGGATCCTTCATCTGTATACAACATCATGTCAAGATAGAACCTTCAGTCACGTTAGATTTAAGATACATTTTTCCCTTTAGTTTTTAATGGGAAATCTCAATTTAAAAACAAACCCTGAAGTAAGCAGGCTTTTTGGCCCTCTAGCAATATGAATATCTTTTCTAAAATTATACCTTCATTAAGAGCTAACACCTTAACAAAAAAAATCACTAAAAGACACAGTAAGGCACAGTGAAAGGTAAGGCATTATTATTATTTTTTTAAAAGATTGCTTTTTAATGTGTCTTATTTCCCATTTGGGGTCCAATTATTTATACCAGCTTTTATGGAAACAAAAATTAATTATTCTTCTATCAGCAATTCAAAATTATAATTTTTTACTTTTCTATTAATCTTGAAGATAGTCCCTAATCTTCCCACCCATTTTAGAATGCATGAGACTGTTTTCAGTCCTTTTTACTGCTAAATAAACCAAAGTTTTAAAAAAAGTAGAGTAAATCTGATACTAGTGTAAACTTTGAAATTTGAAACTTGACATTGTCTCTGAACTCGTAGAATATTTAACCTCCCATTAATAACATTTAATTGACAATTCTGTAACACCATTATAAGTATGCACTTGCAATTATATTTAATCTACTATTAAATTCTAACTCATGAATACAGAAGTAACCCTTATTTGAAATGTTAATGATGCTGTTTGTGATATATTATGATATATATGATTCTGGAAAGTTAAATATGTGTCATTCAAGATGTCACCCATAAATACAGAAATGAATCTAATGAAGGGTGCTTTTTAATCACAAGCTAAATTACAAATGTATGAAATACAGATGTTCAAAAATGGAATTCCATAATAAAATGTGCATATTTACCTTTGTTTACTGTTATTCCAGGTGTATGAATTAATAGTTATAAGACATATAGTATCTGGTTATTTGTGCTGTGTAACTGAAACCTGCCATATTAATTATTTCTTTTAGAAATACAGATAATTGTAATCCAGTGATTGCCTTTGTTCCAAGAAATGGATTTTAATTACATTTGTAAAATGTAATTAATAATAATTATATTATTACAACTGAACAATATTAATTACAATTACATTGTAATAAAGAACTCTAATTCCATTTGGGAAAAAATAGAAGTGATTTTGAAGCTCAAGGCATTCTTTCCAATTCTAAGTGTTTTTTAAACACTTAGAATTGCTATTCTTTTTAAAATAGGTATTTTCTCTTTTACCCATTTGACCTCATGATGCCCTGAGTATATTGTATTTTTGACTCAATATTCAGCCTGAGCAGATTAAAAAAAAAAAAGTAAAATCAGTTGGAAAACCAGTATGAATAAATTATTTTTCCTTGATTGTTAAAAGGTGGGAAAGGGGGAGGAGAGGGGGGGCAGGAGCAATATTTGTAACCCTAACAATATTTGTACCTCCATAATATGATGAAATAAAAGGAGAAAAAAAATTATTGAATTGACATATTTGATTGCATTGACCAGTTACAATAGGGCACAATGCAGAAAATGTTTTGGTCTCCAAGTACTGTAAAGAGAAGTCAATTTATTTGACAATGGGATCTAAGTTCTTAAGGATACTATCTCAGTTGAACAGTTTGATTTGGGGTTGTGTTTGAGATTTTACCCAGATTCCTAACTTGGGATCTTATACATCAAGATTAAAATTTTGGGAAATAAGTTTTTCTTATAAATTCTTTATAAAATGTGTATGCTAATTTTCATCCAATCTCTGGATTATTTAATTAGTACTGGGTCATTCTTTATTTTAAAACTGTTTCACAAAATATCTAAATGTCAGATTACCATTTTCTGGGTATGGTAATCGCTTCTTTATAGTTATCTACCTATAAACTCTAATTATTGGGAATATTTTTACAACTCCAGAATGGAATGGAGTAATACTGAGTAAGAGGAGGAAAAAGAACTTTGCCTTTATTCTGCTCAATTCCTGTCTTGGAGTTTTAAACAGATTTCCTCATAGAACAGAAGCCAAATGTGTCTGCTAAATATCTCAGGTCATAGAGCAGTATGCCACAAATCATTATTATATGCCCTAAAGGAACTCCTAAACTAATGAACAAATAACATAGGAAAAAGTGAAAGTATTAATAAGATTTTAACTTCTGATCCAGTCAGGATTTGGGTTTTTAACTAGTGCTATAGTTGATCATGAGGCATCAAGTTCCTTGACTGCACTTTGATCAGAATTACTGATCAAAGTGTTAAAGCTGTCATGATAAATTAGGATAAATGAAGATGTAATAAAAGAGAGAAACATGGTTTTGAAAACATACCCTCGTGGAAAAAAATATTTTAGGTATATATAAAGATTCTGATTTTGAGACAAGAATAACCAAATGTTGAGGCCACCAGAGTTTGTTTTTATTAAATAAGTGGATTTATAACTAGCTAGGTATCATCTCAGATTCCTATGGGATAAGGATATTTTAGAATTTTGAGATATATTTTTGCTGGAGACCAGTTTTTCTTAACTGTGTTACTAGTCATGTGATCTGAATTTGAACATATTTCATATATTCTTTTGACTTTAGCATTATTGGTATATAGCTTCTTTGTTTGGATAAGAAATGATAACCAAACCAGTACTGGTATATGAAGATGCTAATTAAAACACAGTACATGTACAAGGAAATGATCTGGCTGTGGTTACTTGGGCTCCATCAATTGCCAAGGTTGTTGACTAATTTAACTGGCTAGGCAGATGCCCTCTTTATCCACTCTATCCCCATGGGAAAATTTCCTGACGTTAAATATCAGGTAGAGCTAATCCCTCCTAATCAGGTAAAAAAGTAAAATGTTTAATATTTGGCCAAAGAGGAACTATTCATTAGGCTTCTCTACTACATCCTCCGAGTTGGACTGCCTACATAATTTGGAGGGCTTGGTGTAAAATGAAAACACAAGGCTCCCTATTCAAAAATTTTAATGATTTTGATACAGAAAGAGCAGAATATTAAGCTGAGTACAGTGCCCTTCTGAGTGTGGGGTCTCTTTACCATTGCATAGGTTGCACATCCATGAAGCAAGCCCTACCCCCAAGTGTCTGAGAATCATGAATATAGAAAATTATTGGAATTTGGGATAGATGGATCAGTTATTATGTAAGAAAAAAAGTCATTAGGTGAAAATGATGCATCCAAGAACCAATTAGGAAAGTTGTGATAATTATGAGATTAAAACACATATTCTGATGGCTAGTGACATGTTACATATATTTACTGTGTAAGGGGTATGCTGGGTGCCTTAATAGATAGAGCTAATTGAAATGATCCTGAGTAGTACGTAGCATGCACTCTGACTAGTTTCTACAACTAATTTAGAATTCAGCAGAATAATGTGAAGTCTTTTACTACTTAATTAAACTTCTGTAATGCCTGTTTTACCAAGATGAATAAAATACATAAATTGTATGAGGTGACATCTAATGCACACAAAAAAGAGAAATGTAAAAATCAGAACAGTGGGTACATTAAACTGATTCTTAATAATTGAAACCAATTTAATCATTTGAGATTATTTTATTCTAGCTGACGTAATACTGTAGCAGTTATATTCTAATTATAACCTGTTTCATTTTACTCTGCCTTTCTAGTTAATTATTACAGTCAATTTGTAAAATGACATGGTTCCACATTTGCATAGGTCACTATTAAATAAATGAATAGCTGAAATTACTCTAGCATTGAAGTGTCAACTTTGGTAGAAGTCAAGAGGACTTCAAATGTTCTTCTAACACCCCTTAATGTGTTAATGACCACTATTAAACTGCAATTAAAAGGCCAGGAAAAATGCATGAAACAGTTAATAGAAAAATAGCACAGACACAATTAAAACGATTTTGGATTTTTTTTTTTTTGACTGATAGAAAATAAAGTGATATGCTGTAAAAAGTGGAGTGTGAATCTATTTCCAACTCAAAGCTGAGTTGACAGTTTAATGATAACAAATCATAGGCTGCCTTTTTTGGGAGCATTGAACGTCAGCTTAAAATTAACATCAGTAGTAAACAAGACAATGTGGTGATTTTACCTTGTATTTAAATTACTACTTATTATGGTACTAAATAATAGCTTTAAATAACTTGGTGTCCAGATTACTGATATACAGTGTATCTGTGTAAGAAAAGGAGAGACAGTACTGAAAGATATGTTTAAGTTTTTGTCATCCTAAATAAAGGATAAACGTATGTCTTCGCTGTGCAGTCTTGTTAGAGTTGCCTGTGAAAGCTTTTGCTGAATCTGTTGTACGTTGAAATCTTAACACTGTTATTAGAGCACTTCAGTCACTAAAGCAATGAGTTAGAATGATCAGCACAGACTTTATTTCCAAGTACAGGGGATTTTGTTTAACTCGGGAATACACTAGGAAAAAAATCAATAAAAATTATACATAAATATTCAACTTGCAATGAACATCTCAAAAGCAGAAGAGATGAGACACTTTGGCAAAGGATACTTTTACAAAGAATATCATGGGCAAAGTTTTCAAAAATTCACCTAGATTTCTTCTTCTTGCCCCAGATTCCTCACAATGTGAAAGTCACCTAGAAATTTCTTATAAGGTGCAATTTACTGAATATATGACATGGATATACCAAATGTTTGTGTTAAAGTATACTTTAGTACATTGACCCATAAGCATGGTGGCTAACGGTAGTTGTGAATACAAATGAAGTAAGAAGCTGGGCACCACCACCATTACCAGAGTAACTTAAGTACAAATCCATACCCACATCTTTTTTCTATGATTATATTAATATTTCAGACATAACTAGATTTTGCCTTGAATTACCTATATTGCCTTAATTCTATACTTAAATTCTTATATAAATTCATGGTTAGGCTGAGCGCAGTGGCTCGCACTGTAATCCTAGCACTTGGGGCCCAGGTTGAGGTGGGAGGCTTGCTTGAGGTCAGCAGTTCAAGACCAGCCTGAGCAAGAGCAGGACCCACCCCCATCTATACAAAAAACATAGAAAAATTTGCTGGTGTGGTGGTGAGCACGTGTAGTCCCAGCTACTCAGGAGGCTGAGGCATGTGGATTGCTTGAGCCCAGGAGTTTCAGGTTGCAGTGAGCTGTGATGACACCACTGCACTCCAGCAGGGCAACAAAGTGAAATTCTGTCTCAAAAAAAAGAAAAAAAATCATGGTTAATATTGGATATTTGATAATGGCAGCCACTGGTGGAACACAGCATTAGTGGTATGCTCTAATAGTGCATAATATTTATATAGTTTTTATATGGACTATATCAAAAAATCATTTGACTCCATGCCTAAAATGTAATCAGCAGGGAAAATTGAATTAAGTATGCAATATCATAGAAATGCTTCATAGTAGTCTAAGAGAGAAACCAAGTATCTATCTTATTATTATAGCTAAAGGATTTGGAAATTCTTTGAAGCACCAGTGTCAGGTCCCATATTAGGGAACACAGTCAACATGCCATTTTGTAGATTCCTTCTCTGTCTGATGACCAGAAGTGGTTAGAAGAACGTTTATCAACAGCATGATACTCAGCATATGAATTAAGCATTTGGGAGTCAATATTTCAAAAGTGGTACAATCTCCTCTTTCAGAGGTCATGTGAAAATGGATTGGGGTAATTGTCACTCAACAAATACTCAACAGGTATTTTTAAAAGAACATTTTTTTTTAGTTTACATTGCTTTTGAAATATCCACCACATAAATTCTTTTGTCTCTAATTTTTTTAAAAATATTTTTATTGGCAAATCCTTTTATAAAGATTCATTTTCTTACATTGTAAGCCACCCTTAATAAGACCTTTTTTCTTATAACATTTGTCAAAAAAATATATGAAAGGAAAAAAAGCATGTAGTAGTTACTTCTATGATTATCACCTGGCATATTTGAATCAATGGAGCAAAAATGCCTATTTGAATGTCTCTTTCTTAATGTCCATAAAATGGTAATTGAAATAAGGTTACACTATTTTCTCTGTCTCAGTCTCAGAAGCTTTTTTTAATGCTGTTTAACCAATTCAATGACTGGCCTTTAGTCCCATATGTCACATTTCACATGCATAAAGTAGAGAGAAGAGCAACTGTTATTTATATGCCTTTTGGGGAGCAAAGGTTATACTAGATCATAACAAAGAAAGGAGATGCAGAAGGTGGTGGTCATATCGCTGGTTCCTTAAATGTTCCTTATAGAAGAAGTGGCAGAGGAAAGATGACATGATGCCTTCATCATGCTTAGAACTTGAAAAAATGATAACACATATGGGAAAAGCATTAATTAATTAAAAGCATTTACAAATATAGCTAAAAATCTAGATGAACAGGAAGAGTTCTGATTAATTTTGGTCTTCTTCAGGGTAAAGTATGATCAGGTGAAGTTGATATAATTCCATCCACAGCAAAACTATTTGGGCTATACGAAATTATTGTAGTTAAAATGAGATTTTTGTTTGGCTTTAAAAATAGTTTTATAAAAGTGTTGGGGGAAAGGGAAAAGCATTTCATCAGGAGTCTCCAATCAAGAAGGAAAGGAAGTCCTCTGTGTGAAGTGGAGAAGGTGTGGAGGGAGATGTAAGGAAGAGAAGGCAGGGGCTAGCTGCAATCTCTGTGCTTTGTGCTACTCGTAGAAAACCGGGTCATGGTCTGATTACAAATGTAGACAATAATATCAGGACCTTTTCTTTTGGTATCAATTAGCATAGTTAGAACCTCATCAGATAAGTAGGATCAAGTTTGATGAATTAAAGGTGAAACAAAAGCAGAAAAGAGGAAGCCAGATGAACACATAGGAAATAAGAATCTGGATGATAAGATAAGGTCAGAAAAGCCAGAGGTGCAGGTCCTCAGAGTTGATCATTTATATTACAGAGACTGGCAGGAGTACTTAATTATCTAATCCCCCTGCCCCACCAGAGTCTTCTTTTATATCTGACTATGGCTTGCAAAAGAGAAAGATCCTGTTTATTTTCTTTCAACACTGCTCCATCCACCCAAACACATGTGGTTTCTTTTATCCTGGAAAGAATCTAGACTTTATATCAACAGCAGGACCAAGGCAAGATAGCAGGGTCTGGATTAAAGGTTTGCAGGGGAATGTGAAAGAGATTCAGTTTCATCCACTTACTATTACAGAACACACTTTGCTTAAGAAAGATCACAAGCATGGAAAGAAGTATCTAGTCTATTGCTAAGTGGCCAGAAACTGTAGCCTTGATAAACTGACTCAAAGAAAGAAGTAGACAGGTATGGGAGGTGAGGGAAACCTTGATAAGATTTCATAATTGGGCAATTCATTTCCATAGTGAGATGCTTCCTAGAGCATCGGTCCTCAATAGTTTCTTCTCCCAGCAGAGAGCATACCTAATCAGGGTATGAGACATCTACTACAAAGCCAACTCCTGCTACTGTTCTTTAAGGTGCATTCATGAAGACAGACTTGGAGGGATTTCATTCAAAACGTGTGAAGGGCGAGGCCTCAAAATTAGAGGTATTTTTAGCCAAATATTTTATATTATTTCATATAATTCTTTATATATTGCCATAATAATTGTTATTATTGATCCCAGGTGTTTGAGATTGCAGTGAGCTATGAGGATATATTCACTTTTTCAATCATTTATCAAATACACATAAATCTTATCTAATATAAAGTGTATGGTAAACGCAAGAATAGATACCAAGTTTCCCCGAAAATAAGACCTACCTATAAAATAAGCCCTAGCAGGATTTCTAAGCATTTGCACAATATAAACCCTATCCCAAAAATAAGACCTAGTGATGGGCAGTGGCTATGCAGCGTATATGCACAACCCATGCATTCTGTAGGGGGGAGCGGTAAAGAAGATGACCAGCCCTTCTCATCTGCCCCATGAGAGCGCTATTGCTTGACATGAGAGATTGGGGCCGATGGTTCTAAAAGAAATAGAGTTGCAAGAAATTCAGAATGGTCCTGGCATATTCAACAGAATGGAATTCGGGGTTTAGAGAATTATCATGAAATTCCAGAAGAAGACGATTTAACTATATTTGAATAAATGTAGATTGTTGTACTGTACTTAAAAAAAAAAAATAACACTTCCCCTGAAAATAAGCTCTAGGGTGCCTTCTCCAGGAAAAATAAATATAAGACCCTGTCTTATTTTTCGGGGAAACACGGTATTAGGATCAATCAAACAAGAGGCTTTTTTCACTTAAGCAGCCAATAGTGTCACCTAGACTCTGATACTAAAAATTATATGCATTTAAAAAACCCACACTGACAGAAAAATAGCACAAAAGTTAGTTTTTAAAGTTCAGAGAAAGAAAACATTACTTCCAGTTGCTCAAAATCCAAGATTCCAGGAAGTTGACTCTTAACGGAGAGGCTGGTTTGGACACACCCAAGTTGAGAGAACACAGGCGGTGGGCACAGTGGAGACAAAGGCAGAGGGTTGAAAGTTCAATTTTGCTGGAGTCATAAGGACACATTCCCTACTTTGCTGGTGTGTTAAGTCAGAACAATAGAGTGGAGCTAGATTATGCAACACGTTTTTAAAATGAACTTTATTTGGCAGGCTTCGGGGGAATGTTGAAGGTCTAGGAGTACTGTGCTGGAGTGACGTAACTCAAGCTGCACACGGCAGGGCAGAGGGAGGATGCATCTTGTGATGGTGTTGAGTGGATTGTTGTGAGAAAACATTGGAAAGAAAGAGGAAGACAAGAAGGAGAAGGTGTTTCCATATTAGGTGTTTCCATATACATACAAAACTATACAAAGCATGGATTTGGAAACTGAAAATATTATTAGTTTATTCATTTTAGGAGAGCATTTTTTGTAATTCTACTTTGAAGATGCAAAGATGGGAATATTCTAGCTGGCTGGCTTAGAAACTGCGCTCATATTGCCCTAGCAACCTCAGCATCTCCAAGTTCTTTTATATGGCCCCTGAATATACTGGGGATTGGTTCCAGGACTTCCAAATGCACCAAAACCCAGACATACTCAAGTCCCAAAGTCTGCCCAGCAGAACTTTGGTATACGAAAATCATCCCTTGGTATAAACAAGTTTCACATCCCACGAATGCTATATTTTGGATCCCTGTTTGGTTGAAAAATATCCACATATAAGTGGATCTGCACAGTTTAAACCCGTGTTGTTTAAGGGTCAACTGTATAAACTTTAGCTGGTCTTCCAAAGGTAAAGTCAATTGCTTTTTCTGTGAATGACTTAACTGATTTTAGCAACTGCTTTCAAAATATTTCATTATATTCAACATACCTCATTATTCTCAAATGTTGATATATCATAATAATTGTGGTTATTAAAAAATTCAGTTATTGTGTCACAAATATTTTTTGAAAGATTTTTTTTTTTTTTTGAGACAGAGTCTCGCTTTGTTGCCCAGGCTAGAGTGAGTGCCGTGGCGTCAGCCTAGCTCACAGCAACCTCAAACTCCTGGGCTCAAGCAATCCTGCTGCCTCAGCCTCCCGAGTAGCTGAGACTACAGGCATGTGCCACCACGCCCGGCTAATTTTACATATATATATTAGTTGGCCAATTAATTTCTTTCTATTTATAGTAGAGACGGGGTCTTGCTCTTGCTCAGGCTGGTTTCGAACTCCTGACCTCGAGCAATCCGCCCGCCTCGGCCTCCCAGAGTGCTAGGATTACAGGCGTGAGCCACCGTGCCCGGCCAAGATTTTGTTTTAATTACAGTGATTTCAGTAATGAGTAGGGAGACTTTTTTTTTTTTGAAATTGGAATACAGTGACTTTTGAAATGTTTGGAGATAATGAAAATATGTTTGGAACAAGGGAATAAAGAAACAACATGAAAGTTTGAACAGGTCAGAGGAATGAAATTTAGAAAGATACAGAGAGGATTATATCAAGAAAAAGGAAACGAAGAGAGAAAATGTCCTAGCATGCTTCTCAAAATCCTCATACCATAGCACTGGCTATTTTCTAGGTTGAAGAAGAAAAAGAGGCAAACAATTTAATTAAACTAATTTAAAATACTTTTATTTTAAGGCCACTTGAACAAATACCTCGGGAGAAAACAATAGAGAAAAAGAGAACATAGAAAGAGGCATAATGAAAGATACAGAAAAGAGACTGAAAAAGAAACAAAAACATATTAACAATGGAGAATGGAGGAGATTACAGTAAAAGAAACAAAAGGAAAAATATTGAAGGGCATATACATGTCAAAAAGTCAAGAGTATTTCCAAATACTTGGGCTGTATAACTCTGGAAAGGTTTGACTTGAAATAGTGCCAACCTAATTAACTTACATATTTTTAAACATCCTAAAATTATCCTTTTAAAATGCACTTAGAGTAAAATGTAAAAGTCTATAAAGCTCTGATTTTTAAATTTTTAAAATGCAAATTTTAATCAATTTTCTTTCTATAATGAGTTATTTTATTATTCATTTAGACCTATTCTTTTTGCTTAATTTTTGGAGGGAATATTTTAAATCAGCAATTGCTTTGAATACATTAGAATGAATTAGTTGCTCACATTTTTGAAAAGGTAACTAGATTCTAAACAAAAAAATTAATTGTAAAGTTGAGAAAATGTAGATCTATTTAAAGCTGAGATGACAGTTGTTGAGCATTGTGATGTATCATCTTGACATGAACTGAATGAGGTAGATTAGTGACTGACACTAGCAATGTCAGAATTTACATTACAGCACACACAAACTCCATGGAAATATACTATTAGCACCCACAGTAAGCAGTGATGAGTAATGAGATAAAAATTGACAACGTCAATAGTCATAAGCCCTCACAGTCAAGAATAATGAACAACATGTGTGTACGTATAGGTGTATATTCATAGATATATGCATAATAAAAGAGAAAGTTCATGATTTTTATTAAAATTAAATTTCACGTGGCAATAAATGTTCTGTGAATATAGGTGATAAAAATTATCAAATAATTTTGTTGTAGATCAAATGTAGACTATGTTTGCTGCAAAGGACAATGACAAAGATGGTTTTATAATAATTCTTTAGAGATAAGGCTGATCTGGAATACATGCTTTTTACCTTTACATAAAAAAGACCAAATATATCTATTTTTATTTTTTAACTTTTTCTCTTTAATTTTTACTATGCTAATTAAGTTAATCTTTTGCACACTTGATCTGGAAATGCTCTGAGTATTAGATAAAAAGTGCTTTTCTTTTTCTTGTAACCATCTCACATATTAGAATTTTTTGTATAATTTAGAAAGGATGACATATCTTCCTCAGAATTTTCTTTGAAAATTAGAACTCCATGAGAGAAAAAAATATCTTGTGTCTCTCTTAGAACTGTTTAGTTAGTAATTAAGCATGCAAAAAAAAAATCTCCAGAGTGATTTTAGTCTGTGTTTAATAGTGCTTTGAAAATCATTATTATTAGAGTAAAATTTAACATATTGCTGTGAGTGTATCTGCAGACTCTTTGACTTGCAATTTTTTTTCAGGTGATAGTCAAATTTTTTTCATTTTATTATTATTTTTTCTTTAGGAAACAATATGGAAAAAATGTTGGCCCTTCCTTCTAGTTGCCAAGGCATCTGAGGTTGACAAAGGAGTTTCACTCAGTTCTGTAGATTATTTCCCCTGCAAACAGCAAGCTCAGAAACCTATGTACAGCTAGCAAGAAAGCAGGGGGTATGGAGACATGGCTCAAGTTCTATTTATCTGACACGGAGGCAGACAATTGGCAGGGGCTGGCCTGTGCAGTGGCAGTGAGGGGCATGTCCCCTCACTCTAAACACCAGTAACTCTTAGTAGGTCAAAATGAAAGGTGATGAGGAAAGATCCTGTCCAGGAAAACCAAAATGGTATTCAGCTTTTGGCAGCTAAGTAAAGTAAATTACCAACTCCTTAAATAAAAAAGGATTCATGCCTGTAGTCCCAGCTACTCAGGAGGCTGAGGCAGAAGGGTTGCTTGAGCCCAGGAGTTTGAGGTTGCTGTGAGCTAGGCTGACCCCATGGCACTCTAGCCCAGGCAACAGAGTGAGACTCTGTCTCAAAAAAATAAATAAAAATAAAAAATATAAAAAGGATTGTCACAAATTTTTCTACTTCCTTTTTAT
Organism: Microcebus murinus; assembly: GCF_040939455.1. Classification (NCBI taxonomy): domain Eukaryota; kingdom Metazoa; phylum Chordata; class Mammalia; order Primates; family Cheirogaleidae; genus Microcebus; species Microcebus murinus. Next base: position 70,243,537 of record NC_134112.1, read on the forward strand.
TATATGGTAGTAGAGTTTCTAGGCTAACAGAGAAAATACATACAATTCATAATGAAGTAACTTCAAACCAATCATACAAATACTCTGATTCATCTTTTCCATCATTTGCCCTTAGATTAAGATTAAATTAATAATTATTTTAAAATGAATCAATCTTTCACCATATTTGAAGTTATTTCTTCAGCTTTATTGCTATATTTCAGGTACTACAGGTATAAAATTCATACATTTATACTTCAATTATATATTCTATATATATTATATATTTACAACATAAAAAGTCTCAGAGTTTATATAAAAATGTAAATTGTGTGAACAAAACTAAAATTTTTTGCATCTATTTCATTTCTGACAGATTCATATATTATGTAATATTATATGTCTATGCATATCATTTCTCATTGTATAGATTTACTTTGTAGATTTTACTTTCAGTAAATCCATAGTCTGGTTCAGTTCTGTTGCAAAGGACTAGGTATATCTCTTTTTTAGTAAAACAGCAATTTCATTTGAAAACTGTGTAAAGTAACCTGTACAAAGTTAAATATGCTAACAAAGGGAGATTAAAAATCAATTAGTCATTCTTAAATGACTTAAGAAATGAGTCATTCTTAAAACCTGAAAATGGAAAAAAAAGAACATGAATATATAGATGTATGATATTTCATAATTGAGAAAACATGATTTAGCATATGAAAAGTGAAGTATATTTTCTCCTTATTTAGATGCTTTTGAATAGGTCTTTTTATTCCTCAAGAAAATATTCCCAGAATAATTTTTTACTTTTCATTTTAAACCGTATCTTATAAAATATCTAATGCTGACATCACTCTCCACATTGGATCAATTATCCAGTCTGAATAAACTTTAATTGAGCCATTTAAAATATGTGCAGCTGTTGTGAACGAAATAGGCAGATAGTTTATCTTGTTAGTATTAATTTAAATGTTCGTGGTTTTGCACATTTTCATGTGCACAGTGTATTTTTTATAGTATTCTTCAGTCATATTTTTTACAAGAATGAACAAACAATATAGATTTTGGAACACATCAGATGCCAGGATTTGTTTTCTAAATGTGTCAAAACTATCCCAAGTGCACTTGTTCCTGTACAAGTTTTCAGTGGGTATAGCAATAAATAACAATAACCTAAATTCTTTTTAATTAATTTAATTTATAATTACTTATTAATGTGACACCTTTTAGGCATTTTTATTTAAGCTTGCATTATTTCAAATATGTTTACTCTAATACATATGGAATTCTTTAGTGAGTATCTGTCAAATCCAGTTTCTGTACTTTCTTTTCTGTGTTCTCAAGGTGAAAACAGAAATAGAGAAGGAAGATAAACTTATTTCAAGTATTTTTTTTTTTAAATTCCTGACAGGTATATTTTCATTGCGTTAAGATGTTATTGTTTTTGTTGTTGTTTTGGTTTGTTTGATTTTGGTTTTTCTCTGATACCAGATTGTTAGGTGTATAATTCTTATTGTTAGAAAGGAAAATGTTTCCACTTCTAATAATACTTCTCCTTTTATGAATACTCTTAAATATTAAAAGTGTATGCTTTCATCGATAACTGTAGCTGGTAGCTCCTGTTATTTTCATTTATCAACAATTCTAAAGAAAAAAGTTTGAAAAGATTAGATGTGGAAATACAAAACATAGAAATAAAACTCCAGTTGTATATGTTTATAATCCTTTTATTGTTATACATCTAAGTAATCAATTGCTCACAAATTGTAGTTTGGCCTTATCTTTTCCTTATTTCAATTAAGATAAAGCATTGAATATGAATGCTAGCATTCCTGTGTTTTAGGAAATGGAAATGGTCTTGCTCTTAAAGTACATTTGGTTTTAAAGAGGAATTCGGATGTGTGAAGACACTCATGAATACATACAAGTGTGTGCCATAAATTAAAGTATAAGTGTGTGTGTGTGTGTGTGTGTGTGTGTGTGTGTGTGTGTGTGTGTGTATCTGTAGTAAAAAGACTTTTAAGTATTTTTGTCCTGGTGACTTCAGCCATAGCAGCATTTCCCCAGATATCATACCCATACCCACTAGCAACACTAGTATGGCAAGCTCTATTATTTCTGATTCCCTGTAGTCTTCTTTCTTCAATTTCCAATCAGTGGTAAGATATGTATGTACGTATTTGTGTCCGTGTGTATTGATTTTTTGTGTGTGAAATATGCATATCTTTAATATGGGTGCATTTGTATGTACAATCTAAATCACATTAAGTGAAAAATAGAATTGCTAGGGAAAATATTTTAAAAATAATATATATCAGTAAGACTAAAAGAAATACATTTGACAACATATCTAACATATACTTGAAACAGTCTAACAAGTCAAGTATTCAGATCTTTTGAGAAAAAATACATTTGTTTCAAATATGCTAAGCAGACACTGTTCCTTGATCTGACAGCATTTTATGAACTTTGTTTCTGTGCTTTATATTTCTATATCTAATCTTTTCAAACTTTCTTCTTTAGAGTCATTGACAAATGAAAATAGTAAGAGTTACCATTTATGTGCCAGGCACTGAGTTAAGTATTTTCCATGCATGTTTGTATTTAATCTCAAACCACAAAACTGTGAGTTAGATTTTTTATTCCCATTCTACAGGATGGTTAAGAAATCATCCAGGGTCACACAGCTATCAAGCAGCAGCTCCAAATTTCAAATCAAAGCTTATGCTCTGTGCATTATATTAACAACATGCAGCACATGCTAGAAAGAACTGAGATTCACCCTCCAGAATTTATAATAGAAGTGCTTTTTGTTCTGATGGAGAAACATGGCAAAAATACAAGAAAATGAGAACATCATTCTTTATTTGATGGAGCACAAATAGATATTGCTCTATTTCCCTCCTAAGAATCAACCAGCTATTATCCAGAAAATTAGAACTTCCAATTTATTTTCAAAAATCTAATCACTTTGTAAGGCATAATTTCTTAGACTTAAAAAATTCATGGTAATATAAATTCCATATTCCATATTATATACATACATATAAATGAATATATGAATAAACATTATCAAGACAGATTTCTAATGACCTCAGAATTGAGGATTAGATAAAACATTTTAGAATGAAAATACGTAGTATCGTCCTGAAATGAATAATTTATTTAGGAATACATTCAGTAGAATCTATCCCTTATTTTAAAATAATAGATCAGATTTTTCTTCCCATTTTAAGATAAGGCATCTCCTAAGTAATCAGAATTCCTATTTATATTAAAGTAGATACTAAATGGGAAAAGTTGTAAAAATATAGTCCAATAAATGTATTAAAAAGTTTAACTATTTTATGGATTGAAATTATAAATTAACAAAAAAGACAAATTGCAGCCTATTCAAAGTGTTTGAAAAATAGCAAAGTAAACACTGTGGAAAAATATTAAATTACATTTAAAAATTTCCTGTGCTTACTCATTAAGGCACTGTGCTAGTGCTTAATATTGTATTGAAATTTAATATTAACACATAAATAAAATATTTTTGAATGATATTTAAATTTCAGTTTAGTATAGTCTTTAAAAGGCACATTTTTAAATTTTCAAAAGTTTAATAGAATTAGACATTCAGATTTTGCTATGCAATAGTATTCTTAAAACCATTAAATTTTATTTTACTTTAGATAACTTCATTACAACTTTTTGAAAGTACATGTCAAATGGTGGTATTTAGAATAGCAGAATTAAAATTGTCAAATATTTTTCTCAAAGGAATTGTCACTGAACATATCACATGGCACTCAGTGGACAATTTGCTCAACACAATCTTGCTGTGTGATAAAATGTATGATAGCTGCTAGTTGCAAACACGCCTTTTCTCTACATGACCTACCTAATTAGTCTGGTCAAATTACAGAGACAAAACACTCTATATCATTTATTATACATATATCTCTTGCTTACTTTTTAGTCAAATATTCACTGTAGACACACTAAATATTCAGTGTAGACACACTGTAGACATACTACACTGAAGAAAATAAAATTTCATCATATATTAAAAATATTTTGCTTTCTTAATAGCCATATATTACAGTATGAATATTAATAATGTTTTTAATCCTTTTAAAAAATTCTTTGGCTTTTTGCAAAACTGTTTTGGGGAAAATTTATTTGAGAAAATATTTTTAAATGTTTACATTAAGCAAGTTCATTACCATTATTCTCTTTTATGTAGGAGGCCACGGACACATTGAGCATTGGGAGTGGGGCTGCCTTTCAACAGTCTCAACTTAATTGTGGTGCAGACACTAATAGTCAAAGTTCTCAACTTCCCTCGGTACCCGCCTTTTCTTTTCCTCAGAAACAATAGATTACTTAAAGGCAAGAAAAAAACAACAACAATTTTTAAAATGTTCTAATAACTTTTTCAAGCTTCTGCAAGTTACACAGTTATTCTATAATGCTTAGTCTCCTCAATTTTCCAGGTGTTTAAAATAATGTTATTATATATAGAGAGAGAAATGGGAGAGATTTTAATTTTTTGTCTAAAATATGCATAAGATATATTGATGAAAGAAAAATTTCCCTGATTTCAACTATCAGAGTAACAAACTGTGTTCCATATTAATGTGTTTTTATTGGTTTACAAATTTAAAGGTAATCCACAATGATTAGTATTAATGTATATGGTCAATAAAAACGCACCACCTTGTTGTAGAATATTTGTGTTATTTTGCATCACTTTTAGAAAGTGCATTTACCAAGTGACAGATGAGCTTGGCTAAAACATAAGCAAGGATATAGATTCCACTGACAATAAGAAATAAAATGAATAATCTTACTTTGGATTGTAAGATGGATAAACTTCCTTGTAGGAGATATAACTTTAATAATATATATAAATTTTCTTGCTTAAAAAGATACTGGACGTTACAAAAAAATAAAATAATTATGTTTTCTTTGTGTTTTACCCATTTGTCCATAAATTTTTTATTTTAATTGTATATACCAAATGTAAATATACATCTATGCTACCATTCTTTCCTTATCTACAGTCACACAATAATACCTACCATGATTAAGCACCTGCTATGTCTTTGTTTAATCCTCCCAGCAACTCTGCAACTCTGCAGGGCAAATATTTTCATTCCCATTTTGCAAATGCAGAAGGCAAAGTTTCAAGGCTGTGTGTACGTCCTCACAACGGCAAACAGTAGCAGAGACAGGCTTGAGTCCAGATCTGTGTGGCTCACTCTACAGACCAAAGTAGAACCCTCCAGTCCTATGGCACCCTCCCTTCTACCTGCACTCAGGCTCTCACTTAGTCTTATTAACAAGAAGGTAGATTTTTAAAGTACTGTCTGTATGTCTAGGCATTAGCACAGTGCCTGGAACTTTAGAGACAGTTAATAAATGTTAACTCATTATTATCAGCACTCACAAGAATATGAGTTAGCATCTCTCCACTTCCATACTAACACTACCTGCAAAGCTAATTAAACTAACTTGTGCTAAGATATGAATGACTGTTAAACATCCTTCTTACCCCCTGCCTTTTTATTAACCTATCTGAAAAATTTCCAGAAGAATTTATTTCAAAATAGGACTTGGTAACCCAATGATTATCTGATTAATAGCAGGTAAGATAACAAAAGGAAAAAAATAATTCAAGGAAATATTGGTTAAAATTGTTAAAATTGTGACAGTAAAATACATAGTTGAAATAGTACTATAAACCACAGAGCCTATCTTTCTTTAATTAAGCAATTTAAATGTAAACCTATGTATAGGCATGAAATGATTGATATGTACACATAATAAAATCACATGCTTAAAACATATGTAGCCAAATCTGTTGTAGTGCTGGTAACTACAAGACAGGTGTTAGTCTAATCCTCAAAGTCAGTAGTAAAAGAATATTCCACTGAATCTATTTTAAAATACATTCTATTGCTTATATTTCATGACATCATTTTTATATGAAGATATATAATAATTTCTTGCCATTAAAATGTACCATAAATGATTAACATTCCACAGATTGTAAATCACATCCATTTGTATCAGAAATAATATCACTAAATTTGAAATAGAGTATGCTTGTTCCTGTGTTTGTGGATGAGAGAATTTGTCATGTAGCTTTGGACTTCCAGATGGAGGTATCATTCTGAAAGTCGTCACTGGAGGATTAGATAACTAATTAAACCAAAAACTCGTGTCTTCACTTTTTGATAACAAACACATGTTTTGCTTATTTTAATGGATACCATACACTTGTAAACTAAGCTGCTTCAATTGGACGTTGGGTGTGATCAGATTAAAGTCATAAAAATATTTTCCAATAAGCATTTTTTTATAGTTACTGGAATTCAGAGTTCAACTTTATATCTCAATAACATCATAGCAGTATATTTGCTTTTGAGGTTTTTCTTCAGTTTTTCCTTTACTCACTATAAAATTTCATGTAGAAACATACAGGAAAGTTAAGAAAATATTTTGTGGGTTTAAAAACAAGGCAATACCATGGGCATTTTGTGAACATAAAATTCTGAATCACAAGTGAGATCTATGGTGGAATATCCTTTCCAAATAATCAGCCATAATATATAGTTGGAGCAAATAGTATAAGTTTATATTACTATCCTAGTATATTATAAAATATAGTATATTATAAAATGCAGAACAGCCCACAGTTTTTCACTAATGTTGAATTATGTGAGTAACATGCTAAAGAGAGAAAAGCTCAAGAAAGTTTTAATAGTAAGAACTGCTGATAAATTTTGTCAAGTATTGGGCATACTAGGCGATAGACACAGAGATGGACAGATACATGAATGGATGTATGGATGGATAAATGTATGGATCAATTGACCAATAGTTACACAAACAGAAGGAGGAAGGGAGGCATCATTTAGTATGGTTTTTGAAATGTTAACTTGGACAGTGGATTTATAATACTTAAATTAGAGCTATAAAAATATGGTGAGCAGCTCTAAAGGGCTCATGTTCTTAAGATATTTAAATTTTGGAGCAAGGTGATGGTTATAACTTGCAAACTATAGCTTTAAATAGGCATTGCTCTTGAATGATGCTGAGAAAATCTCATATTTCATATATTTTTCAACCAGACATTCCTTAGCTATTGATCAATATCCAAGTGTGGTTTTATAATTTTTAAGGCCTTTGGTAGTTTGTTATGGAGGCCTAATAATTACTATATTTCTCTGCATAGAGCCCAAATTATGTGTGGAAAGTCAGCATAATTAGGCCAGTCAATCCCACAAGGTACAGTGGCCATCAGGATCCTTTCATGAGAGAAAAAAATCCATAAGGGAGGAGGTGGCCAGAAGAAAGGGCAGGAGAAGATAGAAGGAGGGGCAAGGGTAAGTGTGTGTTTATTTTTTTCTCGTTTTATTTTGTTCTAATCTTTGGCAAATAAGCTTGCTTAGATATAGAAGGTTGATACCTCAGTGCAATAGAAATCATTTCTACAACACCTGGTGGGTTAAAATTAAGCTGTGTTCTGTGGCAGTCACTGGTCCATTCTCATCAATAAGGCAACAGGCTGGGGTCTGAGGTCAAAACAGAGGCTGTGGACCCAAAGGGCTCACCTTCCCCTGGTCTTCCTTCCTGCTGCCCACAACTCCTCTTATCTACCTATGAAAATATCTGTCAGAATGTTTTTCTCCCTCTTTTCCTCATTCCATCCCTTCCTTTCTCCCTCCCATCTCCTGTCTTTCTTTCCTTCCTTTCTTTCTCTCTCTTTCTTTTTTTGTTTGTTTGTTTTTGTTTCTTTGGTCAGTCCAAGCTCCAGGGCATACCCTTCGTACACAAAATAGTCTTGTACCCCAGCTATGTGGCCTATCGTAGTTCGTGACCCAAATATAAATAAAATACACTGGGAGCACTGGCTAAGTTTTATCTTTGTTTGCTCTGTCGCACAAACATCTCTTAAATTTAGCATCGTAACCCTCACTCTTTTCTCATGTTGTCAGCCTTGTCATTTATCTCTGTCCTTTTTCCATCTTGCAAAGGCCATTTACATGTCAGTAAATCAATATTTATGGTTGGACAATTTTTTTTATATATAGAAACTTCTAAAGATATCATCAAATAATCTTGTCAAACAGGAAGTTCTGCCAAAGTGGAGGATCATAAGAAAGAATCTTATGTTTGGCTGTCAGCGGGCTGATTTGTCACTTCTTTGAATCCTACATGTAAAAGAAAATTTGGAAATGTAATTTAAAGTTTTATCCTCATATGTTTTGTATTTCTCCCTGAGCACTTTGTTCTCCTTATTACGTAAATAGATTCCTTTAGGAGAAAGAATACTCAAGTCTCCATTGAATTGTAGCATTGAACAGGACAGTAATCATTTCCAAGGTTCTGACAGTTCCTGATACTGTCTTTTTACTGTCACCATGAAGAAAAAAACTGACAGAATTAACTAAAATTCTCTGACAGATGTTTTCCTTCTGACTGAAAGTAATATTTCTGCCAAAATGTTTATAAGAGAACACACTTTGATGCATTGAAGGAATCATGTAAGGATTAAATACTTAAATATCAACTTCAAGAATGTTAAGAAAGACTTTTGGAAGTTATTTCTACTGTCTTTCTCATCCATTTACATTAGGCATCTGTTTCTGGTCATCAACTTTTTAAAATATTTTTGCATGTAAGTCATATTTGATCTTGTATAATGCCGCTTATCCTCCCAAGCCTAAGTAGCTAAATTCTTTCCCAAATAGTAGAAGCCAGTTGCAGATTCTAAAGTATTTTAAATACTTAAGAAGAAACTAAAGAGTTAAGATAAAGTGATGAAGGCCAAAATTCTTTCTCTTGATTTCTAAGGAGTAAACATGGGCACTTTCAATAATTTTAAGTGGGAAAACTGGTATATAAATGAGAGTAAAATTATTCAGAATTGTTTGAACAGAAGAGGACCTTTTGGCTGTCTTCAGCCATTAATATAGAGGATCAAACTAGAGC